>NW_013952467.1:1109380-1115780 GCF_001266775.1 Austrofundulus limnaeus
TCCCCCAAGCGCCCCCTGGCGGCCACCACTTTGGGAACTCCTGTCCTAGGGTACCGGTACATGAAAACACCAGCAAAGTTCAGTAGTGGGGTGGGAGGTGCACAGTGAGCCACCCTAGCCCATGGACTAACACTGTTTCATGAGCTGTGAGTAGAACTTCTTTGTTCTCTGATCCTTTTTTTTTTTGTCATCAGACTTTGCAAGAGAAGCACTCGGTTCTTGTTTAAGGCTCAGGGATTAAAGTAGAAAAAAATATGTTGACTGAAATTTTTTTACACCTAGAGGTTCCCCAAGGATTGCATTCGACCACCCAAAATCACACATTCAAGAGCTTTTTCATGCATACAGGTCAACGTTTTTTAAATAAAGACGACCATGGTAAAAGTTCATAGTTTAGTGTTCTCTAATAATGCTGCATTCAGACCGAATGCATGTTGCATGTCAAAAACGTGTCCGACGTCCAACTTGTGAACCTTGAGTTCAGATGCTTGAACAAGCGTCAAAATCACTCTAGACACGCATCAAGCAGTGTGGAAAGACCCGTCAATTCTGAGGCGTTCTGATTTGGTGAGTTTCACCACTCCCAGAGATGTGCACTTATGAGGGTTGCTTTCAGCACTATTTTTGTCCAAGCCCAGTTTGATGTAGCCTGGTAAAAACCAGCCCCTTGTCCTATGCTTTGCTTCATACAAAGGGTCTGGAGCCTCAGCTATTGAGAAGCAATTGCTTGCTGGAGGCGTGGACGCTGTTGAAGTTTAAAACTATTGGATCTGATTTACCCAATCATTCATGACGTATGCAGTGCGCCAACTCGATCGTGAAGGAGGCTAAGCTAAGAAGCTTACCTGAAGTTGTGTGCGCAGTAAGCAACCATCCGCTACTGGGAAGAGAGAAGTACATAGTTGAACAAAGTGGCTGTAAATGAGTGCTGCAGGCTTTGTGAGACAACCTTAACTTAATTTGGAAGCCTTGTCAACACATGGCTTCATTCACTTCCTCCACTGCCATTTCTAAACTACAAGCAGACTAAAACAGCTCAGAAAATCAATGTCGTCGTTCAAAACTCCTGTTCGCTGATTGGCCCGGTCAAAAATCATTAATGCTTGATGATAAAATGGTAAAAGTATGAGGTCAGGTCAGCAAATTAATTTTCCTTCAAAATGTTAGTCCTCATTAACAGTGGAATATAAATGCACTATGAAACTTTTTTGCAAGATATTCACAAAAATCTTTCAACCAAAAAGCTTCCCTATAAATAGTATGTTTTTCTTTATTTTTGTTTATTTAGAATGTTGATGTTTTAAATTATGAGAATCTAAAACTGTATAAACACTTGTATAACTATTAAAAACAAAGGCAGTTTTGCAAACATCAACTAGTGTTCCAGTGGGTTCAAAGGTTTCAGGAATATAAGGCTATTTCGAAAAGGTAGGGTCTTACCAATAAGGTTGGGCATAATCGTATCGTGTGCAATTAATTGTCAGGAAAAACATTAATCGATTTATTTTTTGGCATTTGACTATTAATGCCACCAGGCAGAGTGTGCTCGGTGCTCCTCTCCGCTTCAAATATGACAAACATTAAGATAAAGGTTCTGTAATTTATTTATCTATCAATACAATTTAAAATTTGATCTTAAGCCTGAAGTCAGTGATTTTGACACAATTTGGAACAGATTTTTACGAAGAGCAAATATTTCCCACTAAATTGGTCATGTGACTAGGACATAAGGGCATCCAGGGACTCCAGGGGATTAATCGTTAAATTAATCATTATTGGCAAAATACCACAATTAATTGTGATTAATTTTTTTTGCCAATATTGCCCAACCCTACTGACCAAGCAATTAATTGAGGGGGGTCTGGGGTCCCCCCCCCTCCCAATAAAAAATAAAATAAAACATCAGTAATGCATTTTTTCTGGCATTTGTATCAAAGCTGGGAGGGTTTGAACAGTCCAAAATTTGATGTTTTGTAGGGAAAATTAGATTTTTTTTATTTTCTGTTTAAAGAGTTATTTTTTGTGAGAATACCTGTGCATCATTTAACAAGACTTAAAAAAGATATATATTTACACATGCACACACATGCTAAATATATAAAAACCTCAGGGTCCGTGTTATAAGAACAAGATAACATTAGAGTATGTTAACAAGACTTTAAAAAATAGCTGAAGAACTTCATCAGCTCTTCAAACAGGACACTTGGGTCAGATAACCTACAAGCCTTTGAAGAAAGAAAAAAATATACATGTAAAAATAAACAAAAAAAAAACAACTTAAAAATCAAATAAAAATGTGCACAATCTGTCATGTTTAGTAGAACAATGTAACATTAGTTAAACTCAATTTTTTGGTCCCTATGTGAACCACTGTGTGGAGGAGTAGGCAGAGGGCAGCTCTAAAATAACGCTGCATTCCTAGAGCACAAATATCTAAATCCAACCTAAGACTAATGTAACAGAGTAGTGAGTATTTATTAAATTCCTTCTAATAGATGGGTAGGTTTGACTATAGGAGCACAGTGGTGTGTTTTAACAGAACCACATAAAAAAATTAAATAAAATTAAATAAAAGAATTGTCCTAGTGTTAGTTCACTTTTTCTGTATTGGGTGCATCCTGGTAACCTGAATTTTAAATATCTGATATACAGAGTCCCAAATAAAAACTCGTGCAAGGGATATATTCTGAAATTTCCAGGATATATGAAAAATAAAATGGAGAAAAAACAGTCACTGGTCTCAAGCTTAACCAGCTGTATTTAAAGTTGTGGGCGTTGCACTTAAGAATTTTTGAACAAAGGGTGGGTCTGAGAGGAAAACAAGTGCAATCTTCCAGCTGGAAAAGAAACATACTACCTCATATCCAGGGTTGTTAATTTCCAATAATTTATTAATACTTATCAAAACTACTATGAATAAATACAAAATAAATACAATTATCTTTCACAAAACAAGTAGTAAAATCTTATAAGGTAGTTAATTGGTGGTGTGTGTGGAATATAAATATGTTTTATTGATGATGATAATGATAATAATAATTTCTATTTTCTCTTTTCTTATTGCTAGACTTTGTGTCTCTGTTTGACCTGGAAAATGACCTTCCTGATGAGCTCATCCCTAATGGAGATTTGGGAATGGGACTGTCCTCCAGTAGTGGTCCAAGTGCAGGAGTGCCTGGTCTTAACTCAGTTGGTGCTGATGCTGCTGCCAAACACAAACAACTGTCTGAGCTTCTGCAACCAGGAAGCTCCACACTTTTGGGAGGTGGTCTCAACTCTTCCAACCCTCAACAAGGGGGCATGGTGGGAACTCAGCTAGGTGCTGTATTGGGTAAAGGACCTCTTGGCCAGGGTTCCCCCAATCATCAGTCTCCCCAGGGCCAGAAAGGAGGTGCTTCCACTGGACAAGGGAATGGAGGCATGGGTATGGGCTTTAACCCAGCAATGTTGAACAGTGGGCAGACCCATGGTGTTATGGGCCAAGCAGGACAGGTCATGAATGGAACTATGGGACCATCAGGACGTGGAAGGCCTGGCCCTGGCATGCAGTACCAGGGACAAGGCATGCAGGGGCCTCAAGTAGGTGCTGGACCTGGAGTTGGAGGCAGTGTGTTGGCAGAGACTCTTACCCAAGGAGGGCCACCAATGGGTGGGCAGCACACTTTAAATGCCCAGCAAGCAGGAAACATGAACAAGGTGAGGTTCAATATTATACTTATTAGTCATATAAAGTAGGGATGCACCGATATGAAAATTTCAGCCGATATCGGTATCCGAAATAATTATTTCTGTTATGGCCAATAACTGATATTTACCGATATTACACAAACATACAAATTATAGTATACATGTACACACAAACACACTTGGGTCTTTTTTTGATACGGTAAATAAACAACTAGACCTCTGACATGGCTCCTTACTCCAGTTATTCCTGGTTGTGCAGCGTCAGTATCACTATTATGATCAAACAGATGCTGCTCAACCAACCATTTCCCCTCCTAAAACAGAAACACAAAGAAAAAAAGTGGGAAATCAATATCGGACGTTAATATCGGCCCAGTTTCACATATTGGACCGATACCGATATTCTAAAAAATAGCCAATATCGGCCGATACCGAAATCAATACCAATATATCGTGCATCCCTAATACAAAGTTGTCGTTAATTGTCTCAACAATTAAAATACTACCACTTGTTTTTGTTTATTTCTCCCATAAAAGTGTGGTAATTTTATACTTGCATAACCACCAAGCTTTTCAGTAGGATTTTTGAAGAGGGTGCCTGCACAGTTAGGGTTGATTAAATTACACTAACTTATTTTAGTCTTTTTTGTATGTATGTTTTTACAGTTATATTTAAGATTATATTTCTTTACATTGAAAGCAGATTTCCATAATGTATGTTGACATTTGGGCTGCAGCTCTCTCTCTGAAGAGTTGTCTATTTCAAATTCTACTTAAGTTGTTTAGAGTTTGCAGAACCAAGAACGTTCATCCATCAGTTAAAGTGCAACTGCTTGGAACATGCAGTCCCCTTGAGTTTCATAATGTATTTGAGAAACTACAAAAACTCTGGTTAGATAACTCATGTGGCCAAAATGAACACTAAAGCTTCAAAATTGGCCAGCTGCCTTAATCTACACATCAACAACAGTTAGCTCAAATATAATTGTGTTCTATTAATGCTTATTCAATTTGACAGAAAGCGCAATTGACTTTGATGTGTCTTAGTATAAAATGTAGACCATTTTTTTCTTAACATTTGTGATACAGCTGGTTAGAAATAGTTGAACTTTAGTAACGTTATAGACTATTTTTAGTTGTCTGTGGGTCTAACTTTACTCTTGGAGAGTTTCAAAGCAGTTTTGGGGATGCTACCTTGTTTTTGCATTTTAATTATCCTAAAACAAGATTAAGAAAAAAATAAAAAATTCCACAGTGCTGGAAAGTTTAGCTATGATTCTGTAGCACATGTTTGTGAATGAGATGTGGTTTATGTAATGTGCTGCTGGTTGTATTTGTCTCAGAATATCTTCACTTTCGAAGACTTTGAAGTGCTCAATGTGAGAAATTGTTTCTTCCCATGTCTGAAAGATGCAGGTCTTTGTGGTTTGACAGGAAGCCAAGATTAAACCAACAGGCTAGTTCTCACCAACCTTATTGCAACAAACGTCACCACATAAAATGAGCCCCTCTTTTCCTGTACAGACATATGCATTTTTATGGCTGTGTTAGGAAAATTAGTTATCTAGACACTTGACACAGGAATCACAAAGAAGCAGCAGGTTTGGTTTGAGCTCTCTTCCACTGATGCACCAGGAGTTCAGTTTCACAGACAGAGCATCAAATACATTGTCGGTAAAAGTGAACAACTAACAATCACTGGTCTACTGCTTTTTTATATCAACTTCACAGCAGAAGCTACAGATGAAGATAAAACAGAACATAAATACAGGACCTTCGAGTAAGGTGTCCCACCTTTGCATGAATACATATAAAGAAATCATAACATCAGTGACATCAAAGCACAGATTGACTGACCTAGTACTAGAAGATCTTAACATTAATTTATCAAACAGGCTGACTGTTTTTGATACGTTGTTTTCAAAATTGGTTTATTATGCCTGTTTTTGTTTTAAGTTAATTTACATCTGAAGTTTTTTATATTGCACGTATTGAGATTTTTGTGAAAACGTTATAAATAATTAAAACTGTTATTTACAGTTGTTGCAATTAGGGCTGCAACTAACGATTATTTTAATAATTGATTAATCTGTCGATTATTTTTTCGATTAATCGGCCAAATCATTAAAATGCTTAATTACATGAATATGAGTAGATATAAATTAATTTCATTCCTGTATAAATTAGGGATGCAAGTTATTGATGAATTAATTAATTAATCTGAAGTTGAATTATCTTATAGATTGACCAGCAATTAATTGATAAGAAGCCATTTTCTTAAAAACTGGAGTTTTCCCTTTAATCAAGAGGGTCTTTTCATAACATGAAGGATTTTTTTATAATCTCCTGAATTTAAAAACAGAAGCACATCATAACTATTTTAACAATTTACACTAGCTTGACTGAAATTTCAAGATCCTGAGGACAAACCCCCTCCTTCTTCTTAGCAATCTGAGGGCTATTAGTGGCCTTTTGTTCGACAAATTCCTGCAGGTAATCCAGACACACCCACCYCGCCCACCACGCCTCATGATATTGTCACATTGTTTCTCAAGGGCTCTTTTTTACAAGTTTTTGCTCTGAAAAATGTGGTGTGTTGCAAAGAACATACATTGATGCCACTGTATTTTCAGAGCTACAGTAAAAAATTGTAAAAAGAGCAGACGAGACTTTATACTTGGCCTTTCACTGGAATTTCAACATCGTTTTATGC
>NW_013952467.1:1122237-1146197 GCF_001266775.1 Austrofundulus limnaeus
TGTGTGTGTGTGTGTGTGTGTTATATATGAGTATATATATTTGATTTAACCAGGTAGATCTCCCTTAAATTTAGATTTTTATGGGAGACTTTAAAGTGTCCCTTAAAAAAAGGAGATTTTAAGGTCTAGATTTTTTTACCTAAACATATTTATTCCACTCAATGTGTGATTTATTTATTTTCTATCATAAGTTTTATATCGTGTTATATATCGTTATCGCCACTCATCATATGTATATCGTGATATGAATTTTTTGCCACATCGCACATTCCTAGTTGGATGTAGGTAATTTGCCCTTATACTTTTGTTCCCGCTCTGTGGGCAGTATCTTGAAAGCAAAATAGGTGGTAATGTCAGTGGGTGGTACAGTTAACATGGAGGCTGCTGTTTATCGTGGCTCATTCCGTGCTACAGCTAACCTTTGATATAAAAAAACCTGATGTTTGGTATGTAAATAAAACTCATACCCTGATACAACAAACTGTTGCTTATAAATGCAGCAAAACGCCACCAAAATGATTTTCTTATAAATGTACTTACAGTTATTGCACACTTTAAGGAGGTTGAGTAAATATATGTTGATTTTTTTTTTCCCCCTATGGATTTAACTGAATGAAAAACAAATGGCATTGCCTAAAGTATTTTTTAAAGGCAGTTGTAAAGCATGTTGATGCTGAAAACTGTCGCGAAAACTGTATCGGCCCAATCACGACTAAATCTGATTCTACCCGATTTTCAGAAAATGGCCATATCTACCACCGATACTGAGTATCTGATCGGGACATCCCGACTGTAAAGATATTCGAATGGTCCAAAACTCACGAATGGAGAAAAAACAAATGGAGGAATCCATCTGCAAAAAAATGTGGAGCTTTAACCAGGATAGATTTGTGGACAAATAACGCCGTATCAGGTTTTTTTGTTTTGTTTTTTTAAGTGTAGGATCCAGCATGAAGATACCCTGTGCAGTGATGTAAGGGATGGATTTCTCAAGAGCTCCGTGCAGTGTGTCTAGAGGGTATGAAAGGTGTGTGTGAAAATCAACACCGAACAACCACGTGGCCACGTGTCTCCTGTTCAGCTTTGGATGGAATATGTTGAGACCTTTAGATTTCCCAGATTCCGTTTTATTTTTTCTCTAAATTCAGTTTTTATTTTTTCAAATTACACTTTTCACATTTTTTTCATCATTGTAACCATATTTATTAAAAAGTGTGTAATTATAAAGTGACTGAAAAATAATTTAACAAATAAATAGCCACAGAAACAAAATCAAATGGCTGTTAATTCACTTTCACTAATATAACAAATTGCTGTGATTCAGTAAAACTAACAATTTTGCAAGGTGTTTAAAAGCATTTACTTAGAAAAAAAGCCTCCTTCATGTGTAAAACATAGAATGTCATTAGTAAAGTAATCCTTTTGTAAAATAATGTTTTAGAATTGAACTTAACATTTAATATGTCATAAAAAAACAAAACCTACAAACAGCAACAATTTGTGCACACTTTCCTATTTAAATTTAATCTAAGCTCTTTTTTACATCTGTTTTGGAAGACACCCCTCTGTTTACAGTGCCTTATAAAACAACAGACAAAGATTTTTAATTTTTCTAAAGGAATATATAATTCTGCATCCAGGACAACAAAATCTTGGATAAACTCACGCCTCACTTCTGAGCGTTGAGGAGTTTGCTGCATGTGTCCTCTGTTTCTGATGTGACTCAGACAGGAAGCGGTCTTCATGTGTATTCTTACGCGTCCAGCCCATCGTGTGCTGACAAAAATTATAGAAACATTCTTCTCCAGATAAAAAAAAAAAAAAACAAAACTCTGGGGTATTGTACTTTCCTGAATTTTACCTTAAGCCTCATATTTTTGAAGAACGTATCTCTTTTAGTGAGTGTTCACCGTGAGGGGCGCGGCTGACTTTTGTCTTTTCTCTCTGTGTTGGGAGAGGAGCTCAAGGAGCTCACCCCACATGCCCGTTACGAGGTAACAGCTGGTACAGGAGCGGCAGTGGCCAAAATACCTCAGAATTTATTAAATAAGCAAATTCCGTGAGATTCCACAATTTATACTTGATTCCAGATTGGTCAATTCCAAGATTCTATCCATGTTTTCCGCATCGCTGAAATCATAGGGTCCTATTTAACCACTTTACAAATTTATTTGTAGTGCTTTGGAGAAAAATATCAGCATCTATTGGGAGGGAAAACACTGAGATATTCAGTTGTAGTTCTACCTTCCTCTCTCTTATTGACGCTTGTCTGTGATAATTGGGAGAACCCGTACGTTAGAAGAGGTTGAATGTGTGGAGAGAGGCGTCAAGCGTCTGTGGGTTTCTCTGCAGGTAGGGGGAGGGGTAGGCAGCAGTGTTTTACTCGTTTGTTGTGGAAGCTGATCTTTCTCTGCGTGTGTCACGTACTGTTTTGCTTCTTGCTGGGCAATGCTTGCATTATTAGGCTGCCACTTTAATAGCTGTCATAATATGCTATTTTTCATTGATTTGTAATTACAGTTTTAATANTGCTTGCATTATTAGGCTGCCACTTTAATAGCTGTCATAATATGCTATTTTTCATTGATTTGTAATTACAGTTTTAATATTTTCTGTTTTAATACAATTTCTACATTAAATGTTTTTTTTAAGTGTTTAATGTGATTCTCTCTCCACCACTTGATTTCTTCCTCCAAAATATCTCTACTTCTGTCAACACCCATCCTTAAAACTTTACATCACTGTTTGTTTTCAGAGGAAGAGAGAATAACTTAACTTTTTTTCCTTTCAATCTTGCATTTCTTATTCCCTTGTTGTCCCTCTGACTCTGTTTACATCTTACTGAATCAATGTGCTTTGTGCACCAAGACTGTCCCAAGTGTACCTGTACCAGTACTAATGATTTTTTCTTTGCTGATGAGAAAGATAGTCAACTTGGATGCCCTCTGCCAAATCAGATGTCATGTGTTCAGAGAGCAAAAAAGTGCTGGCACTGTAACCCTCAATGAACAGTACCAGTGAAAAGTTTGGCCCCACATAAGTCAGAAACTGTTAATGTGTATTCATACAAAGATTTGTCCTTTGACCACTCTTTGCTCTATGTGCTTCCTGTAGATGACAATGTCAGGAGCTCCATTTGGCCAGCAGTATGGTCAGGCTGGGGTGCAGCAGATGGGAACAGCAGGGGTCAGCGCCCAACAACTTCAGAACAAGACACCTCTTTCCAACAACTTGCCCCCATTTCCTACAGAGCTAAAAGGAACTGGAAATGTGCCAAATATGGTGAGTTTCTACTTCTAATTTTGATTTGATCATCTTTTGGAGTCTAAAGCAATGTTGTATAAATTAAAGTTTTCATTATATCATATCTCATCATCTATGACATTTTTATTCTTTGTTTATTTAACCTTTATTTGACCAGGCAGAACATTTAGAACAAATTCTTATTTACAATGCTAACAAGAAATTTAGTATTTTTATTTTTCACCAATTGTAGATCTTCACAAACCGTTTTGATTCTCTAAAGGAAATTAGAATTTAGTTCATTCTGATTAAGAGTTAAATCAGGATTTTGGATACAGATGCAGTATTTAAAGTCCCTGTGAAATCAAATTTTTGTAATAAATATGAATGCAATTTTGGAAATATAACATTGTTATATAACAGTTTTTGAGATATTTGCATGTTAGCAGAGCATTGCTACAATGGCAAACAACACGGACTGTGGAGAATAATCTGATGTTTCGTTAGATTAGTTTGAGTCACTAACAGAGAGAATAAGAAGAGTCAGAGTTCCATGTCTTAAAAAGTTCCTCTTTGATGTCCGCTATTGTTCCACTTTTGCTGGGCTGAGTTTAAAAGAAAATACGACATGTGACAAAATGGGTAAAATAATATTATGTCAAGTTTAATATTTTCTCTGACTTTTGTATTTGAATGAAAGGCATGTCACAGGCACTTTAAAGGTATATTTAACATTTAGCTTTGATATTGCTTCAAAAATGCTTTAATTTGACTTGGGGAAGGTGTAAATATTATGTTATAATATTTATATATGTGAAGCGTGTTATGTCTGGTATCTTGTTTGGCATGAAAACTGAATGCGCTGTGTACATCCTTGCTGTCCCAGATGCAGCAGCAGGTAGCGTCAATGGGCATGGCCCCTGGAGTGTCAGGTGGCCCAACAGCCGACCCTGAAAAGCGAAAACTCATTCAGCAGCAGCTGGTCCTGCTGCTCCACGCACACAAGTGCCAGCGGCGGGAGCAGGCGAACGGAGAGGTGAGAGCTTGTACTCTACCTCACTGCCGCACCATGAAGAACGTACTCAACCACATGACCCACTGTCAGGCTGGCAAGTCCTGCCAGGGTGAGTATAAATTTTAAAAAGTCTGATTTTTTATTTTTTTTTGGTAACAATAAAACGAAGATACTGTTAGAAAAGTAAAAAATATTTAATTGTGCAAGATCTTTGTTTAAATGTCACCCCTGTTGTGAGCAAAGTATCTCATAAAACACTGAACAAATTTTAATGAAACCCTCAAAGTAATTGTTGGCTGTACATCTACAACTCATGGTGGCTACCACAGCTAAAAAAATAAGCAAAAACAATTTCTTCTAAATTTGTACATTTTACAAATCCTGAGCTAAAAATTGGTGTTTTAGTAGAACAGTACCTTGTTCAACACAAAAATGGCTGTAACGTGATCACATTTACAGATGCTGAGCTAACATCTGATGTGGTAGTAGCTGAAATTATCCTTATACTTTGAACCCTAATACATCTAGCAGTATTTCTTAATAGTGCAAACGATCACATATAATGCCATTTTCAAGGTTTATTCAGAAAGCTATCATTTCATTCCTTTTTCATTATAAAAAATACCTTGGTTTAAAACTGACATGAAAGGCAGCAGATATTCCTTCAAGGAATACTAGGAATGCCTTGTTGAGGAGCAGTGATCCAAAACTCTTATTTAATCTCATACTGTTTGCTGGTATCATCTTTACAATCTAATGTTGAACAGCTTTATATACTTGAGTTTTATGGCCTTAGTAGGAGAATGCAAAGTCAAGAACTGGGTGTGTCTACTGACATCAGCTAACTTTAATTTTTATTTAAGTGCTGTTAGGATGGTTGCACTGAATTTAGTGATTTCAATTGTTTGACAGCAACTTCGTCAAGCATCTGTGGGTATTAAGAATGTCACCAAATGTATCTGAACTTTGGACTTAGATATTTATACTGTATCTGCACTTGACAGAAATTAACAGGTGAATCTATGGCTTTATAGCATGTTCATTACTTGCTTTCATATAAATGTTTTATTGTGTTTTAGATACCAAATTTAAAATGATCGAGTCTGACTCATTTCACTTGTTGACARTGTCATCATCTCACATTTGTATAGTAAAGTATTAGTTAATACTGGATTTCTTAGCAATACATCTCACTCTGTTTTTGATTGCCTTATATTTATTTATATATTTATTTATATATTATTTTAATTTTTTCCAGTGGCTCACTGTGCATCATCCAGACAGATAATCTCCCACTGGAAGAACTGTACGCGGCATGACTGTCCGGTTTGCTTGCCGCTGAAGAATGCAAGTGACAAAAGAAATCAACAACGTGAGTAACTTCAGCAGTTCTAGTCATTTTATTTATTCATAAAATTGCAGAAATGACATTTAGTTTAACTTTTCAGGTAATATTTTATAATGTTCTGGATGATTAACATCTGCTTGCTTTGTTAAAACCTTGTGAACTGTCCAATGAGAAGGTCATCACACAACTGGCAAGCCTCAAGGAAGTATGTGTAATATGAAGTGGTGCCACCTGCAGGTTGTGTTTTTCTGCTGCATCTCTGGACTGGCTCGCTGGCTCCGAGCTCCGACATTGAGAGGATTCCTCTAGAAGGGTTGGGCCTGTAATGTGACACCCATGGGAGGGGCTCTGTGTCTCTGCTATTAGTGGGGGCAGGGTCTTGGGACAGCAGGCTCTCTAATTGGTTAAAAGGTTCTATGACAGATTTAAATCCCCCACAGAAGCAGCGTGCTCACTGGCAGCAGTCAACACAGCAGCAGGGAACAGAACAATGTTTTCAGACAGAGTCCCAAGAAGACTTGTTTAACAGTTTTATTTTTTAATTTTAATTTTAATTTATTTTTTCCGTGAATGTACAGATTAATTATTTAAAGGAATTAATATATTGATGGTAATACATTAGCGAGRAAAGAAGAAGCAACTTTTTTTTCCCTATGACTATGGTTTTATTACAAAAGATCTCTGTAACTTTGTCAGACTACTTATTTGTTCCTCACTTTTTTCAGCTATGTTGAGCTCACCTGGGGCCAGCCTGCAGAATGCCATAAGTACTGTTGGACCTGGCCAGCAAAGTGCCACGAACATCAACAGTGCCGCCACACACATTGACCCCAGTTCAATGCAGCGGGCTTATGAAGCCCTGGGCCTCCCATATGGGAACCAGTCCCCTGCTCAGGTCCAGGGTCAGAGTTCGACTCAGCAAAACCCCCATGGACACCAACAGCTGCCAAACATAAATCCACTAGGTATGGAATAAAAATGTTTGTATCTTTAGTGCAAGTGTCATCTGCACAGTAAAACTTCACCATATCATGTATGCAAATGCTTGTAAATACTGTTTTACAGGCACTAATCAGATGAACCAGATGAGAGGAGGAATGGGTAATCCTTCCTCAGATCAAACTGGGTGTCATTCTAACTCTTCACTGCCCTCCTCGCTTAACAAGTGAGCTTTGTCATCATCTCTCTATTGCTTTAACTTTTTGTAAATGAGCAGTTATTTATACTGTAAAAATATTTCTCTTTAAATAGCAAAAGTTGGTGGTCTTAGTCCATCTTTGAAAAAGAAAAAAAAAAACAATTTTGTGATGCAAATTACAAAGCTTAATTAAATTTTGTCTGTCCTGCAGTCAGCTAATGCCAGACGGGTCAGTGGTGGGAGGAATCGGAAATCTGCCCACTGCTACTCCTCTTTCTGCTACAGGCGTGAGGAAGGCCTGGCATGAACATGTCACTCAGGACCTGCGCACTCACTTGGTGCACAAACTGTGAGTCCAGTTAGGCAGAAGCATCTTTAGATGTTTTGGTTATGTTAAGGTACTGCAGGTCATTGAAGTTTTTTTTGTTTTGTTTTAACCCTTCAGAGTACAAGCCATATTCCCCACCCCAGACCCTGCAGCACTGAAAGACAGGCGAATGGAGAACTTGGTGGCGTATGCACGCAAAGTTGAGGGTGACATGTATGAGTCAGCAAATAGCAGGGTAATAAAGAAAATAAACTCATTCCTGGTTTTAATCATCACAGCTTTAAGACGTTTTTGCAAATATTTTTGATGTCAAGGCACTCCTCATCTCTCTTCTCTTCTCCTCATCAGGAATTAGTTCCACCTGAAATGTATTCTTAACACAATGTTTTTGTCTTCATTGTGTGTTTTTTTTTTTTCAATAGGATGAGTACTATCATTTCCTGGCAGAAAAGATATACAAGATACAGAAGGAACTAGAGGAGAAGAGGCGCTCTCGGCAGGAGAAACAACCTGGCATAGTGGGCCCAGGTGGACCTCAGCAGCCTGTAATGGCTCAGCCAAATACCATGGGCCCTGGACAGGCTGTTAGACCACAAAGTTAGTAACTAAATTCCTTAAACTCAGGTTGATACAAGAACTCGTACTATTTTATAAACAAATGTATGTTTATAAAAAAATCTGAAAGGTTTAAAATGAGATGGCACTGTCTTCTTGTTTGTTGCAGATGGACCTGCACCAATGCCCAACATACCAAGTCAGATAATGAACCGTATGCAGGTGGACCAAGGTATGTGTTCATTTTTTGGGTGTGTTGCAGTAGTATTCCAAGAAAAGACAACAAATTTTCCATCTTTCATAGTAGTTAGTGGTTTTAACAGTGAAGCAAGTTTTCAGTTTGCATTGGATTGTTTAAAGGGATCAGTGTTTACTTGTAACATTAGACGTTATTTGATAAACACTTATTTTAACTGTAAAACAAAGACTGTAATAATACTGTAGGCTGTTTTCATTTATATAAATAGAAAACAATGTTATTTTTGCCATTTTATTAACGTTGCATAGCATACCGGGTAGATGATAACGTTCACTAGGTTGTCTAGTGGGAGGCTATGCGAGCTCTGTCCACCCCGAGTCAGCAGCGCACCATCCCCACCCATAAACAGTGTTGGTGGTGAACTGCTTCCACTCCCCAGACAGTGGACCAGAATCACCTCGAATCCGTATGGAAGTCTTTTTCCACGGCCTCTCCAAACTCCTCCCAGGCCCAAGTTTTTGCTTCAAAGACCACCCGAGCTGCAATCCGCTTGGACTGCCTGTACCCATCGGCTACTTCTGGAGTCCCACAGGTCAAAAAGACCCAATAGATCACTTCCTTCAGCCTGACAGCATCCCTAACCACTGGTGTGACGGGAGACTGCCAGGCTTCCCTCAGGTCTGACCGGCATCCTCCCCCACCATCGGAGCCAACTCACCACCAGGTAGTGGTCAGTTGACAGCTCCGCCCCTCTCTTCACACGAGTGTAGGCTCAATCCATCCCCCCACACATAGGCAGAGGGAGGCTATCATCTTGTTCATCGGGGTAAACCCCAATGTGCAGACACCAAGATGTGGGGGCAACAAGTATGCCCACTCCTGCTCGGCCTCTCTCAGCATGGGCAACTCCAGATTGAATGAGTGTCCAACCCCTCTGGAGGAGACTGGTTCCAAAGCCAGAGTGGTTCTTCGAGTTTAGTCCAACTACATCTAGTCGGAACCTCTCAACCTCACACACCATCTCAGACTCCTTCCCCATCAGACAGGTGACGTTCCATGTCCCTAGAGACAGTTTTTGTAGCCGAGGATCGGACCGCCTAGGTCCCCGCCTTTGACTACTGCCCAACACACATTGAACCTGACCCCTCCGGACCCTCCCATAGGTGGTGGACCCATGGGAAGGGAGACCCACATCTCCTCTATGGAGCTGTGTCCGGCTGGGCTCCATGGATGAAAGCAAGGTAACCAAGTGCTCGCCAATGTGCCCCACCTCCAGGCCTGGCTCCAGAGTGCGGCCCCGGTGACCCGCGTCTGGGCAAAGGAACACCAGATCCATTGTTATTGCTCGTCATGAGGGGTCTTTGGGCTGCACTTTGTCTGATCCCTCACCTAGGACCTGTTCGCCTTGGGTGACCCTACCGGGGACATGACGCCCCCGACAACATAGCTCTTTAGGATCATTGGGACACTCAAACCTCTCCACCATGATGAGGTGGCAGCCCAGGGAGAGGTCTTAAATTAAAAATTTATATAAACTAAACAGCCCACAGTATTTTTACAGTCTTTGTTTTACAGTTGAAGTAAATGTTTATCAAATAATGTTGTATGCTACAAGTAATCGCAGAGCCCTTTAACAACTCTGAGATGTGTTTAAATCAGCTAATTTAGTGCCTCCACCAGCCCACGAGAACATGGAATATTAAATTACATTACTCCCTTGAACAGGTATCTAATTGTATTTGAATTTATTCCCACAGGAATCAACCAGTTTAACCCATTAGCAATGCAGAATGCGCAGATGCCTCAGGCACCCATGGGAGCGAGGGCTCCTTCCCCGATGAACCATCCACAGCAGATGAGCATGAATCCTGTTCCATCGGTGAGATTTCTTCCTCCTCCATTTCTGTTTGGTTTATTTCTCTTTGTTTCAGAGACTGCTTAAATTGGAAATCAAGATTTTAGCAACATTTTCATGTTTTAGGCAAGTGATTAGGGAAAAGGTTTAGCAGCAGTGTTTAACAATTTTTGTAGCAGCCACATCTAATCCACACTAGCCAGTCACTGAATGGCTATAAATTTGAAAATTTTACACATTTCAGGCTATAATTTCATGTGGTAGTAACAGCTAATAGCCAATTCAATTTATAATTTGAGTGTGATATCTCACGATATGTCGTGAGATGTCAACGTCATTTTTAATGTTTGATCTGAATGGTTATGCAAACATAAGATGAACCTTAGTCTAAAATTCTGGCATGAAAGGCAGCAGGTGAAATGCATTCTTTCAAGGAATGCTAGGCCTTTAACTATCTATTTTTAAAATAATTTTACAATTAGTGCATTCATACTCTTTGATTTAGAAATCAGCTGCCTAACTGTAAAAAAAGATAAATAAAAAATAAGTTGCCTAATGCCTTCCTAGACTGTAGTGTTGCTATATTTTCATTTTTTTTGCTTTTCATTTATCAAAATAAGTTGCTCCACTGATTCTTTAGAAGACTGCAATAAAGGTAGCACATATATGATCTGCTTGTGATATCAGTGGAATTTATTTATTGTTGTTTTGACTTTTCAACATTGTTTTTTTCTTGTTGTTGCACTGATTGCTTTGTCTTTACCAATTTCCAGATGGGCATGTCGCCATCAAGGATGCCCCAAACCCAAGGAATGATGGGTACTCACGCTAATAACATGGTGTCTCAGCAGCCCAATCAAGGCCAATTTTTGCCACAGAACCAGTTTACTGGTCCTGCAGGTGGAGCAATGAATGTGAATATGGGTTTGGGACACACCATGTCACAGGCTCCTGTGGCACAGGTGAGAGTGTAAACTGTTTTGAATGTGTGTTGGTGTAATTGTGTCCCTTTGTAGGTCAGTGTGTAGTCTACTTTGTAAAATGTCAGTATTAGTAAGCTAATAGTATGCCCCACTTTATTCCAGCAAACGCAAAACTCTAACCTTCCTCTGAATGCACTGGGCTCCCAGCTGACCTCTGGCCCTCCATCCCAGCCCACACTGGGTAGCACCCCCTCACCCAGCATTAGCCAGCAGCAGCAGCAACATGCTCCCACACAGGCCCAGGTCCCACCTCAACCCTCGACTCCCAGCTCCACAGTAGGACCCTCCTCCACACCAACTCACATGCCTGGTAGCATCCCTCTTCCCCCCACAGCTATGAGCACCCCACCTGACCCCTCCCAGCCCCTGACGCCCCTGCAGCCCCAGTCTGAACCCTCCAGCCAGATGCAGCAGCCCACCTCAGTGCAGGCGCAGCATCCTGCTACACCGGTAAGACGCTTGTCTGTCCTCAATGCTAAAAACTGGCTTATCCTTCTGTCATCTTAGCGGTAAAGCACCAGACTGGTCTTTCAGCTGTTTATTATTTCACTAAAAGATGGATTGTATTTTTCAGATTTGATCAGATTTGTGATCAGTGTGTCTCTTTGACTCCTAAAGTTGTCACAGGCAGCAGCAGGTTTAGATAACAGAGTACCTACACCAGGGTCTGTGGCTGAGCTGAGCTCCCAGCAGGCCCTACCTGATATGAGTGGCACTGAAGTTAAATCTGAAGTCAAAAATGAAGATGATGACAGCAACTCTGGGAAGAAGCAAAGTGATTTAAAAATGGAGGTATGTCAGTCATTTAATACGCTCAGTGTTTGTTAGAAGACGAGATGAGAAAGAATTTCCTGTTTGAACTCGGCCACCATCCACAGACGGCTCTGATCCCGTTTCAGGAAAAGTAAATTGTGATTTTTTTATTGCTTGTTCGTTAACGGTGTTTGTTTTCTTACAGCATGATGATGATGAAACGAAACCCCCACTGGTAAAAAAAGAGGAGCCAGATGCAGCAGAACCAAAGCAGGAAAAAATGGAAACTGAGGAGAAAAAGCCAGAGATAAAGTCAGAACCCAAAGAAGAGGAGGACAACGGAGCCAACGGCACATCAACCACTTCCACTGCTCAGAACCGCAGAAAAGGTATTGAAATTAATCCAATTTTATGTTTATCTACTGTCACGTGGGAGGGGGTATGCACAGAAAATTGATGACATTTCAGTGTTTTAAATCAATTGATCAAACTTAAAAATCACTAAATAAAAGGTTGTACACTGTCAGAACGCTTTTTCACAAAAAAATAAAATAAAAATTGGGAAAATATCAGATACAAAATGACAGGGCATCTAAATGCATTGTTTATTTTTCAGCATTCAAGAAAAGGTTTTACACACTTGTCAAGTGCATTAAAAAGTCAACAATTTTCATAAAATGTCAAAATATATTACAGCTGCATTGTGTTGCTTTAACTATCTTTTGAGCTGCAGTATCATTTTTATACTCAGACTTAGAAATAAAAATACACTATATTTTGTTTGTKACAGTTTAGTTTTTAGTGTCTGTTTATGATAGTGTAAATAAAATGAAGAGATAATGTTTACGCTTTGTTTCTTAAAAATGTTTTTATTTTCCATGTAGTTTTCAAGCCAGAAGAACTGAGACAAGCCCTAATGCCAACACTTGAGGCCCTTTACAGACAAGACCCAGAGTCCCTACCCTTCAGACAACCTGTAGACCCCATGCTGCTTGGGATTCCTGTGAGTTTCCAGTAATTTTTACACAGACTAATTCCAATGTAACAAAACATGCAGAAACCATAAGTTCTGTTTTTCATTCGCCTCTACCTGCAGGACTACTTCGACATAGTGAAAAATCCTATTGACTTATCCACCATCAAGCGCAAACTGGACACGGGACAGTACCAGGAGCCGTGGCAGTATGTTGATGACGTGTGGCTCATGTTCAACAATGCCTGGCTGTACAACCGCAAAACATCCCGCGTCTACAAGTACTGCACAAAGCTGGCAGAGGTGTTTGAAGCAGAAATCGATCCCGTCATGCAMGGTCTCGGCTACTGCTGCGGCAGGAAGGTGAGACAATGCAAGCTGGGAGGTGACGGAACACTGAGCAGCAACACAGATCCATGTAGACCTGTAACTTCAAGACTATGTCGTCATTTATGTCATTAATTGCATCTTGTGTGCACTTCTTGACTATAAATCAGGTTTGTCGTAATTGTTTGTGATTGTTGGTTTGGTTTTCCCACAGTATGAGTTCTCGCCTCAAACGTTGTGCTGCTATGGCAAACAGTTGTGCACCATTTCCAGAGACAGCACCTACTACAGCTACCAGAACAGGTAAACGTGCATGATAACTAAACAGAAATGAGGAAACTAGTTGCATCCTTAAAGATACAACTTGGTTCAAGATACTACACACAACTCCACAAAGTTCTAACAACTTTAATTATAGAATGCTTCCTTTACTAGAGTGTTGCAAGCTCCACTGCCTGGTGTCTTTTTTTGATCAGTGGCATTGTCTTTAAGACTTGAGTTTATAACAAAAATCTGGCACCAAACCACCCCCTTCTGTTGTGAATGTGCTACTGCACTTCAAAATACATGCATTGCAAAACAGCCTAGTTTTACACACAATCAGTAGCAGAAACTGTGAAGTTTCTCAACTGAACAAAAAAAAATCTGTGTTCAACATTTAGAGGACTTTTTGTAAAGACTATAACTTCAAGGCAAGTTTTTTTTATTTACCTACATTTTAAAATGTTTACAGCTGTCTCCACATAAAAGCTGTTGTGTAAGCAGCAGGTCCAGTGCTCCATCTGTTTCTACACAAGTTGCGTTCAGGTAGATGCAGGAAGTTGTGGGTCACCTGTGGTTTTTCACGGTCCCCGACCCAAATATGCAACCATTGTAAATACTAAAAATAGGCACTAAGTGTAAAAAAATAATAATAATTTAGGATAGTTACAGATAGTTGGTATGTTCTAAATTAGTCTGAAATAAAATAATAGGTATGTTGCAGTTTTCTCTTACAGACTTGCATATTTGTTTTTGCATTATCACTGTTCATCATATCCATTCACCCTTTTATGCATGATGTTCATAAGTGCTTGTAGTAGGTTTTAACTGTTTCCATTTTCCAGCATACCTTTGAATGGTGCTAAAATTTCATTTGATGTTGACAATCATTTTCTCTCATTAACAGCATTTCAACACATTTTCCTTATTGTTGTTTCAGTTTGAATGAGTGGCTGAATCATGTCTATTTTCATTTGTGACTAACCGATACATCTGCCTGTGTGTGTCCATCCGTCTATCCGCTCATGCTCGGTCCTCGGTTGTTGCCGTGTTCTTCGTTCACTCTGCATTCTTCCACCTGTATGCCGGTTTGCCTGTGCTGCTACTGTATGTGCTGGCTGCAGTTCACCCAAATATGGCCTTATTGCTGACAGGTATCACTATTGTGAGAAGTGCTTCAACGAGATCCAGGGCAACAGCGTGACCCTGGGGGATGACCCGTCACAACCATCAACGTAAGTTACCAAACCCGTGTGTCTGTGTGAACACTAGCTGGTGATCCTCTTTTAGACTTTAGATTTTATTCTATCTGGATGTCATTGTTTTTGTTGGAATGATGTGAACAAATATGAACTTTATTTCTTTTTCATGTAGCTTGATATCTAAAGATCAGTTTGAAAAGAAGAAAAATGACATGTTGGACTCTGAACCGTGAGTACTATGTGGACAAATGCTGAAGTTTGGCTTTAATCTGTTTGATTGCAATGATGCCTTTTTAAATATCTTTTTGTTAATTAATGGAAGCATTTCTGCCTTTTTAGGTTTGTGGAATGTAAAGATTGTGGACGAAAAATGCATCAAATTTGTGTGCTGCACTATGATGTCATTTGGCCATCAGGGTGAGTTTCGTGTGGCTCTCAGCATCATATCATTTTGCCATTTAAACTTGTACCTGCGTAATATTATTCTTCTGAGAATTCGTTTTCCAAAAATAATGCAAGTTGATTTTTCTTCTTCCAGCTTTATCTGTGACAACTGTCTAAAAAAGTCTGGTAAAACCAGAAAAGAAAACAAGTTCTCAGCCAGAAGTAAGTTACATATTATGGTAAAACAACACAAACTTTTGTAAATCTGACAAATGTGTCAATTTTAGAGCTTGAACTGATCCTAAATGTCCATTGTTTCTAAAGGATTGCAGTCTACAAGGTTGGGGACGTACATTGAGGACAGAGTGAACAAGTACTTGAAAAGGCAGAACCACCCTGAAGCTGGTGAGGTATTTGTCCGAGTGGTTGCTAGCTCTGACAAAACTGTGGATGTGAAGCCTGGCATGAAGTCGAGGTAAGACTCCCATTTGTCTCACAGTGCAGGATCTGAAGTTTTGAATGTTTGGCTACATCCTCATAATGCATTACACTCCAGAGGTTAAAAATGTTGGTCATGTTTTATTTTCATCCCTAGGTTTGTAGACTCAGGCGAGATGGTAGAGAGCTTCCCTTACAGAACCAAAGCACTTTTTGCATTTGAGGAAATTGACGGAGTGGACGTTTGTTTCTTTGGAATGCACGTACAAGAGTATGGCTCAGAGTGTCCCTTTCCTAACACCAGGTAATAATAAATTAATAAAAAATATACAATCTAAATTTGTGTGTGCTTATGAACCTGACTAATCAATTTTTCATGTTTTTTTTTTCCAGACGGGTTTACATCTCATACCTTGACAGTATTCACTTCTTCAAGCCACGTTTGCTAAGGACCGCAGTGTACCATGAGATTTTGATTGGCTACCTGGAGTATGTGAAGAAGCTTGGGTGAGTCAATAACTTCACATCAAATAGTACTTGATATTTTGTTTTTCGCTTTGTTACAGTTCTTGCAGTTGCAAGGTGGTTCATAATGGTTTTTTTTGACCAGGTATGTGATGGGTCACATCTGGGCATGCCCACCTAGTGAAGGAGATGACTATATTTTTCACTGCCACCCTCCTGATCAGAAGATCCCCAAACCCAAGAGGCTTGTAGAATGGTACAGAAAAATGCTGGACAAGGCCTTTGCTGAGAGAATCCTACATGATTACAAGGTCAGGAAACATTTGTGTCTGTGATTCACAAGAATTACTCCATTTTAGTTAAAAAAAAATTTAAGCCTGAATGTGTCTTTCTCTGCTGAACTAACTGGATTCATTTCATACATTAAAACAGTGTGATGTAATATTACAGAAGGTAGATGTGAAAATTTTACAGTTTGTAAAAACTACAGATTGGCCAATACAAGTTTTTTAAGGGCTGACGTTGCTACAGATTATTTTGACATCAGTCTAACCGATCCTCAATATGTGCTGCTGTTTTTTTTTTATTTAATTTTTTTGGGCTGATTCTTGAAGCCGATATTGTTTTTTCTTCCTCCATTTTCATGATAAATATGACGCAATGATAACAAATGTTACACAAGTCTCAATTTAAACAACAAAAAAATTATTAACAAAACAAAGCATATTAACAGTGGATAGCAAACAATGTAGGACATTTAAATATATAACAAAAAACACAAATAAGCTTAAGTTAAAGTTGTTAGTTTTTTTTTCATTGTATCGGCGAACGCATGCATGTATCGGTCGATGCTGATGCAAGAAAAAAACCTGCAAATATCAGCCCAAAATATTGGCTGGCCTATGTATTGGTCTAATAAAAACTCTTGACTTTTGATCAGCGCATCTGGTCAGTCAAAAGTTCACTCAACTCCCTGCAGAAGCACCACTGGCCTAAACACAGTCTATGCTCAGCATGGTTTATCATTATTTTGCCTGTCCTAATGGGAGCATTGTTTGTCTGTTCAGGACATTTTCAAGCAGGCAACAGAAGACAGGCTGACTAGTGCGAATGAGCTGCCATATTTCGAGGGCGACTTTTGGCCTAATGTACTTGAAGAGAGCATCAAAGAGCTTGAGCAGGAGGAGGAGGAAAGGAAGAAGGAAGAGAACACAGCTTCTTCTGAGACAACAGAGGTACATCAGATTGTTGAAAAGGCTTTTTAATGAAGGAAAACTGTAATATCACGACTCTATTGTTAAAGATTCTCTGTCATGATTTTATCATCTTCAAGTGATAATCATATACAACCTTGTTCTCTATCGTCGTATTATCACTAAGCTTACTTGCATAATCTTAACTTGCCTCTTGTGCAAACAGTTAATGTTTATTTCTCTGCTACAAGGGAGCCCAGGCTGACAGCAAGAATGCAAAAAAGAAGAATAACAAGAAAACCAATAAAAACAAGAGCAGTGTCAGCCGAGCCAATAAGAAAAAGCCTGGGATGCCAAATGTAGCAAATGATCTTTCACAGAAACTCTATGCCACTATGGAGAAACATAAGGAGGTGGGAAACCTTAACAATATTTTTATGCATATTTTCTTCATAACTAAAATGCCATCTGACAAAAATGTTCTGCTTACATTGTATTTAAAACTAGCATACACACTTTCCCTTCTTTGTTCCACCAGGTGTTTTTTGTTATCCACCTCCATTCTGGACCTGTCATTAACACCTTGCCGCCTATCATGGACCCTGATCCTCTGCTAACTTGTGACCTCATGGATGGACGTGATGCCTTTTTAACTTTAGCCAGGGACAAGCACTGGGAGTTCAGTTCACTTAGAAGATGCAAGTGGAGCACAATGTGCATGTTGGTGGAGCTTCACAATCAGGGCCAGGACCGCTTTGTGTATACCTGCAACGAGTGCAAACATCATGTGGAGACTCGCTGGCACTGCACTGTTTGTGAGGTAAAATATTTTAGATTAATTATTTTTGAAATTTTTACCTATTTTAGTTCAGGTTGATTAGTTCATTAGTATAGCTTCAAATGTTTACACGGCTTTAATGTGATCTCCTTGTCTGTCATCAGGACTATGACCTGTGCATTAACTGCTACAACACTAAGGGCCATGAGCACCAGATGGTGAAGTGGGGCCTGGGTATAGACGACGACAGCAACGGTCAGGGTGGAGAGGCCTCCAAGAGCCCTCAGGAGAGTCGACGTCTCAGCATCCAGCGCTGCATCCAGTCACTAGTCCATGCTTGTCAGTGTCGCAATGCCAACTGTGCACTTCCTTCATGCCAGAAGATGAAGAGGGTGGTTCAGCACACAAAGGGCTGCAAGCGCAAGACCAATGGTGGCTGTCCTGTGTGCAAGCAGCTCATTGCTTTATGTTGTTATCACGCCAAGCACTGTCAGGAAAACAAGTGTCCTGTTCCCTTCTGTCTCAACATCAAGCACAAACTTCGTCAGCAGCAGCTGCAGCACAGACTGCAGCAGGCTCAGATGATGCGCCGCAGAATGGCTACCATGGCTGGAAGAGGTATGCCAATGCCATCTCCACCTACCTCAGCTGCCCCTGATACTCCAAATTCTGTGCAGCAGCCTAACACACCGCAGACACCGCAACCCATGCCCAACCAGCCCCAACAACAGCAGCCACCAAACCCTGCTAGTATRGCTCAAGGGTTTCCGAGCAATGGCCGCAACAGTCAACCTACAACACCAGTGCCACAAGGCAAACCGGGGCCTCAGTCATCCCCTCTTCATCAGCAGCTGTCACCTATGCCTAACATGCCACACCAACAGCAGCCTCAGCCTCCTCAGCAGCAGCCGCAGCAGCAGCAGCAGCAGCAGCAGCAGCAACTGTTGGCAGCGCTGCAGGTGGCACAACAGATTGAGAGAGTAGCCAAGGCAAAACAGCAGCAACCGAGCTATGCCAATAATGGGATGCCCATGAACCAAGTGCGCATGATGCCAAACCATATGCAGATGGTGCAGGGACCTCGGGGTCCTCAGGTGATGCAGGCTGTACAGCAGGGCCAGTGGGGTGCGGGCATGCAGAATCCCCAGGGCCATCAGCCACAGGTTCCTCTTCAGCAAGGCCCCATGGTCCCTCAGCAGCCTCAGGTAAATCCAATGTCTCAGCAGGGCCAGCTCATGCAGAGGCCTATGATGCCCCAGCAGCATGGCCTTCAAATGCCTGGTGTCATGCCTCCCCAGGGGCCCTCGCAACAGAGTATGACTCCACAACAACAAAACATGCCCCAAAGAATGTCTGGTAATATTACTCCAAGTGCCCTGCAGGATTTACTGCGGACCCTCAAATCTCCAAGCTCCCAACAGCAACAACAGCAAGTCTTGGCCATCCTCAAGTCTAACCCCCACCTCATGGCTGCTTTCATTAAACAGAGGACAGCCAAGTACCAGGCCAACCAGGTACCACAGCAACAGCAGCAGGTACAGCAGCAGAACCCACAAGCCATGATGGGTTCTCAGGCAGGAATGCAGGCCATGGCGGTAATGGCAAACCAAGTGCAGAGGCCCGTGATGGCTCCTCAACAGCAGCCTCCACAGCCAGTGGGGCCGCAGGGTATGGTGCCAATGGGTCCTCAAGGCCAGATGATGAATCCTGCTCAAAATGGCAGTCCACAGCAGTACCACAGACTTTTAAGGCTGCAGCAGATGCATCAAATGCAACAACAGGGAGGCTTGCCTCAGGGCCATGGTCAATTCCCTCAGCAGCAGCCAGGGCCGCCAAATTTCTCCCAGCTCCGTGCACAGCCACAAATGGCTATGCAAGTAGGTGGTGGACCCATGGGACAGCTCCCTCCAGCATCCCAGATGGGCCAACCTGGCATGGGCTTGGAGGGGATTCAGAATCATGCCAAGCATCGCATTATTCAACATCAAATGATGAAGCAACAGATGGGTTCTGCAGCGCAAGCTAATTCCATGAGTCCACAACCTCATTTGCTTCAAAGCCAAGGACAGGGGGGGCCTCACTTACAAGGCCAGACAATGGCAAACACTCTGGTGCGCTCCCCAGCCCCAGTGCAATCACCTCGCCCACCTTCACAGCAGGCCCCTCATTCCAGTTCCTCCCCACGGATACAACCCCAGCCATCACCTCAGCATAGTGCTCTCCACTCCAGCTCTCCTCACCCTAGCCTTGGTCCATTGTCAGGCTCAATGGAGCAAGGACACATGGGAACTCCAGAGCAGAGTGCCATGCTCCCACAACTTAACACACCAAACCGAGGAGGGTTAAATAATGACATGAGTATGGTGGGTGACACAACAGGAGACACGCTAGAGAAATTTGTTGAAGGATTGTAGCATTTTGAGACAAAAGAAAGGCCTTGCTCTGTTTTCAGCTGAGAATTTTTTGTATTTACCGAAATGAAAACCTGAAGAAAAAAAAAAGAGTCTTACGAGGCCTACGAACTGTGAACTTTACTTGGACTACTTTTACCTACAACACAGAGTGATTTATTAGTTGCTGTTGAAAAGAAGAAAAAAAGAATAAAGGATATATTTTTGGTTTAGACCAGGCTTGCAATAAGCTCTGGTCTTTCCGTTGTATTTTGTTTTTCATTTGTTATGATCTGCTATTAACTTTTTAAGAAAAAGAAAAACTTCTCAAAATTAAAAAAAAAAAATCATTTTTGTACCTTTGCAAATTAATATTGTATTTGTGTTGAGAAGTCTGTAAAATTATTTGTCTGTGAATTTTTTTGCCAGGGTTTAATTCTTGCTCAGTTTCCCTACTCCTGGCTAATTTATTCTAATATGCCATTTTTCAAAAGGACTGCCTTTAGGAAAGCCTTAAATTCTTTCCTGTTTGCAGAGTCAAAATGATTAACATGTTTGTATAGATGTAGGATACCTATTGCGAACTCACAAACACAAGCTGGCAAAAAAGAAGCCTGTATTGAAACAAACTTGTTCATGGTTCTCGGTACCAGAACGTTCTTTATACTGGCCTGTTCTCTGCGTTTGTCTCGCAGATTTTCAGAAGTTGCTTTGTCTCATGTTTATTCTAATTAAAATGTCATTAAGTACTGAACCTGTTTTGCCTGTGGTGGGAAATTTAATTGTTTGACTGCTGATTTGTGTTCAGAGAGTTTTGTGCATCATTTTCTCTCGTGTTAGACTTGAACTGATGAGGAACTATTCTCTAATGTAAATCACACAGCTAGACATTACTGTAAATATGCAGAAAATAAGAATGAAATCACTGTATAAACTGGTTCAAATGGCTCATTTCGTACTTATATACCATATTGTTAAATAAACCTGTGTGCTGAAAACTGACTCTAATTTTTCAAATGCTGGTGTCATTAAACGTTTGCTGTATTGTAACATTTTGGGGGAATCATTTGCAGGTTTACTCTTTTGATGCAAGAAGCAGTCTAAATTGACATAACATTTTAAATTTTCTTATTTTGATTAATACACTTAAAAACAGTAAATTGTAATTACTGTCAAATACGGAAACTTTCAAGTGTTGTAAAATGGATAAGTGCTGATAAATGGTAAAAAAAAAGTATTCAGGACATTTTATTGCTATTTAACAGTCAAACATTTCAAACACATTGAAACAAGTATTTTTAGGTATATGGGTTTAAAAGGATTTAGCATTTAAAGTAATCCATTTGGCTGTTAATTAAATTCAATTCAGTTTATATAGCGCCAAGTCCACAACTGCTGTCTCAGGGCACTGTACACAAAAAAACAAATCTAAAGAAGATGAAAGCATGCAATGCATTCTTCTGGCCACCATATGCCAAGGTTTGGAAGAGAACAGAGGTTTTGAGCGTGAGCATTTTAAGTTTTGAGAGCTCCGGTTCTCAAATTGAAAACATCAACTCTTGATTAAAACCAGAATAATTCTTCCATACCCCCAGGCTGTCTTTGCCTGTGTGAACACTTGAAACAATAGATAGAATAATAGAATAATAGATAGCCATATTTGACCTTGAAGGATAAGTGCATTGTTTTATTTCTTAATTTGTCTTCAGTAAAATACATTGAATAGTATATGTATGTATAATATGATTAAACCAGTAGTGCTTTTACACAATGTGAATTTATACGCTCCTTTTTGACATTTCCATTTGACATTTCCATTTCTCATCAGGCAGATTTCTGAACACCCTTCTTACGTCATTTTCAAGCGCGCTCACTGGTCTTTCATCTATTCAAGCGTGTCCCTGGGTCGACCTGTTCCTCTGCGTGTTGTGAATAGGCTGTCATGTCCCGTTGTCTCGCTCTAGCCCGGTTCGCACTCGGTTCTTCTCAGAAACCCAATTCACGGTTACTGTCATGTGCACGGGGACTGAACAACCGAAGTGTCTCGCGCCCCTTGACCGGAGGTAAGTGGTGTTCCTTCGGTTAGCCTAGTTAGCTTAGCGTAACCGACATCGACAAGCACGTAAGTAAAAAAAATATCTTTCCTCTTTTTGCAGTTCACTTAGAAAATACGACAGTATTACGTACGATTTAAGCAAGTATTTATTTCTCAAAGTTTGTTGCCAGAAATTCAGAATGAGCTTCTTTGGACTGGAAATGTTACGTACGTATTATGTATGTAACCTCTTAAACTCAACACAAAATTGTAGATTTTTGTCTGCATCTGTTCCTGCTGTAGCTAAAATGTGATCAAGAACTGTGCATGTAAATTAAATTATATTGCTGTTTATAAGAACAAAATGTATTTATAGACGTATTACTGGTTTATTAGGTTGCTCATCAAATTAAATTTAAATATCAGAAAGGTGACCTGTGTAGGACCTGTATTAAAATATGCATGTGCCTTATGAAACAGCCTCATCTTCATACCTGTTGTTATCAGGCTTGCAGGTTGGACAGCTGCAGAGGTGCAGCGGTCGATCTTTCTTGCGGAGGCTGCCATCGTCCTGTCAGAGCTTCAGCCAGCAATGTTACTACAGCACACAGGAGGTGGAGAAAGAGCCAGAGAAAGAGTCAGAGGAGGAGCCTCTACACACCATCATCAGTGATACAGAGTCTGTGCAAGGTGCTAAGCAGCTACTGACATAGACTCTTCTCAAACTTTGAAAAACACTTAATTTTTTTGTCACATTTAGGCTGATCCGAATTTCCAATTTTTCCTTCCAGGTAGTTTCTCTAAACATGAATTTCAAGCTGAAACTAAAAAACTTCTGGATATTGTTGCCAGGTCCTTGTACTCAGAAAAGGAGGTAAGAGGAGGAATATATTATTTCTCTAATAATAAACTTTAACTTCTCTTTTTTTGACTGATATTTGTGCTGTTGCTGATCCCATTAGGTGTTCATCAGAGAGCTGATATCTAATGGCAGCGATGCTCTTGAGAAGCTGCGGCACAAAATGATCACATCTAGCAGAGAATTGGCACCAATGGAGATCCACCTGCAGACTGATGCTGCGAAAGGAACTTTTACCATCCAGGTACGTATTCTGTACAACTTCAACCTTATTTTGTCTTACAAGTCAAAGAACTGTTTTTATTGTCTGTGACTAATCGCCTGAATTGGTGAAATTTGTCTTGTTTGTTGCTGATATTGACTGACAAACGTTTCCACAATGTTTTCCTCTGCCACTACCAAAAAAAGTCTTTTTAAAAACAAAAGTCAGAAGTTTTCATTTGAAATGTTAACACTTCAGTTTTAAAGCGTCTATCAAAACAATGGGGAGGATATTTTTATTATTATTTTGAACTTAAAGTTTGTTTGAGCTGGCTCAGTTTCCATAGTTTTCCTCTATAACACTTGAATAAAAAAAACTAATTTAGACTGACCAAAACTACATGTAAATGCAGACAAAGGTAGCAAATGTACAATGATAGCCAATGTCCTTAAAATTTTTAGAAAATCTAATGTTTGTGCTGCTTTTTATTGTACACTGCCACCTGGTGTATGATTTCGGTACAGCAGGCTGTAGTAATTTCAGCTTGAGTGAATTGGGCTGTTTTTACTCTCACAGGATACTGGAGTTGGTATGAACAATGAGGAGCTGGTGGCTAACCTGGGTACCATCGCCCGCTCAGGTTCTAAGGTGAGTCTTATCAAAGCAAACCTTAACATTTCTTTAACAAAATATCTACATGTTTTTATACTGAATTAAACCTCAGATTTGACCTTGATTAGGTATTTAATTATATTATGTTTATCAGTTAAAACTTGCTGTTGAGTTGAAGCACAAATTAAAGAAGACCTCTATCATTTCAAATCATAATATCTTGTGGTTCCATCTCCTCCACATTGCAGGCGTTCTTGGATGCTCTGCAGAACCAAGCAGAGGCCAGCAGCACCATCATTGGTCAGTTTGGAGTCGGGTTCTACTCTGCCTTCATGGTGGCCGACCATGTGGACGTCTTCACCCGCTCTGCAGAGCCTGATGCACCTGGATACAAGTGGTCCTCAGATGGGTAAAAGCACTGAAG
>NW_013952467.1:1146207-1156206 GCF_001266775.1 Austrofundulus limnaeus
TTTTTTTTTTTTGTCTCAGCTCTGGAGTTTTTGAGATCGCTGAAGCCAGTGGTGTTCAGCAGGGAACAAAAATTGTACTGCACCTCAAAGAGGATTGCAAAGAGTTTTCTTCTGAGGACAGAGTTAAAGGTGAAAGTGGCTTAATTAGATGCATCTTAGCTGTGTGACAAAACAACAACGCTTCTGTTCACTGAATGACAATCAGTAATTGTGTTTCAGAGGTTGTAACAAAGTACAGCAACTTTGTCAGCTTCCCCATCTTCCTGAATGGTCGGAGGCTCAACACTCTTCAGGTGAGCTCGTGTTATTCTGTTGATCTCTTTGATTTGATCAAACATAAAAAATATATATGTGTGTGTGTTTTTATACACACACACACAAATCGAGTATTGTTGAACAGTACAAAAGTCTAACTTTTGGCAGGTTTTCAGCTTGAACGATGCATCATTCTTCCTGTTCTCTTCCTCCAGGCCTTGTGGATGATGGATCCTAAGGAGATCAGTGACTGGCAGCATGAAGAGTTTTATCGTTACATCGCTCAGGCCTACGACAAGCCCCGCTACACGCTGCACTACCGTGCTGACGCCCCTCTCAACATCCGAAGCATCTTTTATGTGCCTGAGTCGGTAGGGTTTGTTTGTGGTGCCTGGTGATGTTCAGGTTATTTAAATGTCATTTTACAGAACAGCTCTTTGAATAATGTGAACCTAAAGAAGGAATGACTCCATGTTCTATTTGATTCAGGATCTGTGTGATAAATAAACAGTTGTTTTTAATGATCATTCGACGTGTGCATTGTTGTGAACAGAAGCCGGACATGTTTGACATGAGCAGGGAGATGGGCTCRAGTGTGGCTCTGTACAGCAGGAAAGTCCTGATACAAACCAAAGCCACTGACATCCTGCCCAAGTGGCTGCGCTTCCTGAAAGGTGCACATCCTTCCAAATGCTTTCAGCAGCTGCTGGTTTTCATTTCACCTTCTTTCAAAATCCAAGATTGTAAGCTTAACATTGTTTACATACAGGTGTTGTGGACAGTGAAGATATCCCTTTGAACCTGAGCAGAGAATTGCTACAAGAAAGTGCCCTCATCAGGTAGTGCTTGTTTTTATATGAAAGACTTTTTATCATTAAGTAGACGTGTACCCACTATGATTAGTCTCACAGTTTGGTCCTGCAGTAATAAACATTCAATCTCTTGTGTGATCCTCTTGGTTCAGGAAGCTTCGTGATGTTCTGCAGCAGAGAGTGATCCGCTTCCTGCTGGAGCAGAGCAGGAAGGAGCCCGAGAAGTACAGCAAGTTCTTTGAGGATTACGGCCTCTTCGTCAGGGAGGGGATCATTACCGTCCAGGAACAAGACGTGAAGGTGCCTGCTTTGCTTTTTTAGAAGTTTACCTTCATCATGTGACTGTGTCTTTATGAAGACATGTCCAGCATCACTCTCTCCTCCTGCTCTGTAGGAGGACATTGGAAAGCTGCTGAGGTTCGAGTCGTCAGCTCTGCCGGCCGGTCAGCAGACCAACCTGATTGAGTACGGTTCTCGCATGAAGGCCGGCACGCGCAACATCTACTACCTGTGCGCTCCTAACAGACACCTGGCAGAGCACTCCCCGTACTACGAGGCCATGAAGAAGAAGGACATGGAGGTAGTCAATGTGGTCAATTCAGTATTTTGAGCAGAACAAGAACTTTTAATTTAAATATATTTGTAAGTAAAATGTGAGCATCTCTGTTCAGGTCCTGTTCTGCTACGAGCAGTTTGACGAGCTCACCCTGCTCCACCTCAGGGAGTTCGACAAGAAGAAGCTGATCTCAGTGGAGACCGACATCGTGGTGGATCACTACAAGGAGGAGAAGTTTGAGGACGCCAAGCCAGGTGTGGCCCCTCCCCTTCAGTTAGAATGAAGCCCCCCTCACTGTCACAGCTGTAATCTGGACTTCTCTCTGCTGCAGCATCGGAGCGTCTGACGCAGGAGCAGGCGGATGACCTGATCGCCTGGATGAAGAACGTTTTAGGGCCGAGAGTCTCCAACGTAAAGGTAGACGGACTGATGAACGGAGTTAAACCAAGGATATGTTTGGATCAGAGATGATTTTTACCCTGTGAAACCATAAAAATTCACCTTTATTTGTCATGAGCTAGCTGAAGATGCTACAAGAAGTTAGCATCAGAAATGCTAAGTGCTAATAGATCTGAAAATGAACGTCATCAGAAATTTAGTTATTTTCAATGTTGAAGCTTAATTACTAGATACTAACATGCAACTTAATTTGTATTGAATTGTTGAACTCCATCTAAAAACACCAAATCTGAGTTTTTGCACACATTTGACCCTCAGCTGACTCCTCGTCTGGACACCCATCCTGCGATGATAACTGTGCTGGAAATGGGCGCAGCACGGCACTTCCTGCGCACCCAGCAGCTGTCCCGCTCTGCTGAGGAGAGAGCTCAGATCCTGCAGCCCACGCTGGAGATCAACGCAGGGTGAGATTCACCACATGTAATGAGAGGTTAAAAAGGATGTAAAACAGCTGATGTGTTCATTTTCAACTATTCCTCCATGTGTTTAGACACGATCTGGTCAAGAAGATGTACGAGCTGAAGGACACAAACTCTGAATTAGCTGGACTGTTACTGGACCAGGTACTTATATGGATAACTCTTTTCTGTCTGCTAATCAAGCTAGTGCTCATGTAGGTTTCATTTTTCTTTTTGCTTTTCAGATTTATGACAACGCCATGATCACTGCAGGACTGAACGATGATCCTCGACCGATGATTTCCCGCCTAAATGATCTCCTGACTAAAGCTTTGGAGAAGCACTGATTGCTTCATGCAGACTGGTTTAAGGTTAGCAGGGACCTGTCGACGGAAGCTGCAGGTCCTTTTTCCACACCAAGAGGAGCACTTCACTCCTGCTGAGGTAGTGCACGGCTGGATTAAAACAGGAAATAATGGAATGACAATGAGCTGCTGTACGCTTCTCCATCCACACAGTTCATCTTTCTGTTGTCTTTTTAAGTTTGCAGCCTTTTTTCAGTGACTTTTTCCTTCCAGTCCTACCTGGACATGTGAGAATAACTTGATCTAAACTTATCTAAAACATTTTAGACTATAGTTACTGGGAGCTAAACATGTTTTAAATGTGGACAGTTGTCACTCCAACCTGGATACTAGTAAACTTATTAAAGAAAACACCAGATGTAGCCAGAARAAAACATTTTTTTTACTGCTTTTCCAAAGTTTGTCTGTTTTGAAGATCAAAACAAGAAACTTCCACTTAAAGACATCCGTCCTTTGACTGCATCGAGCTGATATTTTCTTTAGTGAAGCACAGATATAAGGCCATGAGTTCCAGCTTCCCAGCACTGTCAGTCCATTCAAAGCACATCGGGGCGAACTGAGCCATCAGCCCTACAGCTCAGGCTACATTTCCCTTTGTGAGCCATCCTCAATGCCTCATCTTCTGACCGGTGGAACGCATCAGATGTGCTTCAAAGTGTCAGGAAAGCTTGTCTATGTTGGCTAAGAAGCGCTGAGCCCACCATTCATCCAGATCTATGGGAATGAAGCCTGAGGAGGAAGAGGATGTAAGGTCAAAAATAAAGAAGTGCTGACATGTTTGTGTCTGATTATTGTACCCTAGGGGGAAAAAAATGAAACTAGATATGACTGAATATAAAACATTTAATATTTCACTTATAATTTGTACACAATATACCAATAATAATAAGACTAGCAAGATTTTAGCAAAAATGTGACAAAAGAGCAATTTACTCCCCTCTAGTGGTCACGTGAATGAACTGCAACACTACAAGATGAAATTGATAAAATAGCTTTAGCTTGATAAGTTTTTTTACTCTGTTTTGAAAGTGAAGAAATTAGGAAGCATCATTAAACAAAGCATCATTAAACAAACAGCTTCTCTTTAGTGTTGACGTTTTCAACGTTCAAGTTCAAATAATTTTCAGTTCAATCATTTTGATTTTCTGATAAAGACCAGTGATTACTGCAACACCAAACCTGTCATTTTAGATCAAAGTTCGACTACTTGTTAAATTTTAAATAGTAAATATACAATTAAATTTAGAGATGGTCACACTTTAAATACATTGTGAATTAAAAAAAAAAAAAGTATATTAAAAACATGTTGACCAGTCTTGCATAAAGTTTTACATATATTTTGGATACATCAAAAAACTACAACTCAAAGTTCAACATAAGAAAAACTGCTCTACCTTTGTATGCTAGAAAACTTATTTTTTAACATTAAAAATAGGCATTTCAAAAGTTTTAAAAAGCTTTAATAAACATTAGCGATGTTACAAATGTTTCTACTAATGAGTAACTTTTCTGTTTGGTCATTTGTAGCTCCAGAGAATTGGTGCCATCACTGCCCTCTAGCGGTCACATTTAAAAAACTGCAACTTGATTGTATAAAGTTAGCTGACAGACATATGTAAACTACTTCCGTTAATTACTTTCAAAATAAAAAAGACAAATGTAAACTACTTCCGTTAATTACTTTCAAAATAAAAAAAGCCAGATTACGCAATCCGAAATCGTAATTACAACGGGTTTTTAATCACTACAGTTATGTAAAAGGACATTTATTTACAATATTTTTTCTGGATAAAAAATTTAAAATAAATACAGTTTTGTAAAGTTACTCAGAAAAAAACAAAACAAAACAAGCAAACAAAAAAAAAATACTGGAGGTAGAAAAAAACCAATTTATGTATTTATATATACATATACATAGTAAAGAAATTTAAAATGCTTTGAATTTTTAACTTTTTAATGAGATTGTCAATGAAACCATATATAAATACAAAGCCTTTATTATACATATGAATTAAATGGTACGAATTCCTGAGAAGCACTCAAGGCGTTTTGTCTATGGAGGCACTTGTAATCACTGCCATCTAGCGGTCACATTGTAAAATCGCAACTTTTATTATGTAAAGTTAACTTAGTCTAGCATTTATCTACTTCCGTTTCCTACTTTCAAAACAAAGCTACATCGCAACATACAAACATTTAAAACGTATTTAAGTCAGTACAGTACCATGTAAAATGATTTTTAAAATCCTTTTTATTATGGGTAATATACAATCCCAATGTAATTATGTTAATACTAAATATGCTACTGGACATAATAAATTACAAATATTTCATGTTTCCTTCTGTCTTTGAACCACTGTATTTTAAAATATCAGATGCTACAAATTTTGTATACTTATTTCTATTTTCCACTGTATTTATTGATTATGCATAACAAAAGTTTTAGTTAAAAGTATATATATATTTTAGTTACAATAAGTTTAATTCTTACAGAAAATAACAGCGTTATACTGCCCTCTTGTGGCCATATTAAACAATACAGCTGCAACCAGATTTAGCTCTCGCTTTTTTTTTTTTTTTGTTGCTCGATATAAAAATAATTTTAACTGCATTTTATTTTACCAGCTCAACACATAAGTATAATGTTTCTTACGTTAACTTTATCATACAATGCTCACTGACAGTGTGGAAGTTTTCTGGTGAGATAATTTTATCCCTCTGTTATTGAACAGACATAAACAGACGTTAGCAAGCATGCTAGCACTTTCTTGCAGTCTCTATAAGACTTTAAAAGCTTGAAAACAAACCAAACAAAGACATTAAAATGCTTTTAAAATTAGTCTGTTAATGCCAACATTGTCAGTGAAGTGGTACAAATTCTTGGCAATCTCTAGTAGACTTAATAAATACATATAACCATAAAACTCTTGTAATTTGTGCCCTCTGGTGGTCAAAGTTGGGAATTGCAACTTTAAATTGTCATGTTAACGTTGACCAAATTAACCGTTTCRGTTTATTACTTTCAAAATAAAATTACAATAACTTAAAAATAGTTATTCTAATTAGAAATAGATTAAAAACGATATCTTTCGTACACAATTATATTACTGCTTTTTGAAATTAGACATTTCTATCCATTACTGTAAAAGGTCAAAAGCAGGTAATAAAATCTTTGCCTGTGTGTGTGTTCAGCTAATGTTAATCATAATTCTGTTAATTGTACAGGTTTTGCACTATAATTGGGTAGAGTGGTAGCTGAGAGCCATTCACAACACATACTTTGACTGTGACATCCTGCAGTTTCACAAGAGATTTGTTCCTAACATTATTTTTAATGTTTGACCAAAACGATTACAAAGTTCAATTTTCAACAGAAGATAATCTTAGATTAAAAATCTGGCGTGAGAGGCTGTGAGCAAAATGCATTTCTCCAACAGAGTCTATGCCTGACATTGAATTCAGTTTAAGACATATCCACACAAAAGGTTTCTGTTGCACACACAGATTTAATTAAGCAGATTTTGCAGATCCCAAATCTGTGGCTACAACAGATTTGCAGAAATCGACAACTGTGGCAGTTTTTTTTCTCCCAACATAATCCCACTTTAAATACTGCATAAAACTTAAACCCTAGCAGAACAAGTAGAAGAACCAGTGGTACTCACTGTCCATGTGTGATCCAGGAGTGGTCTCTTTGTAGTAAACTGCTCTCTGGGGTGTCTGCAGTCTCTGACCCGTCCCTTCTTCCTGATCAGTCACTTCATGCCAGGCTGAAAACCATAATTTAATCACCAAAGCTGTCATTTACACAAAATAAGTAAAAAACAACAACATAGACAGTTTTATGTAGCACACCTAAAATATCAAAGTAATAAAATCCTGCAGGGCAGCTGCCTCTTCTGACAAATGTTTGGATTTTGAAAGATTCAGAAATATATTTCATTTGATCTCTGACCTTCCATTTTTAGAGCCCTCATTTGGTTAAGTTTTAAAATGTACTCAACTATTGGTGAATYTAAAACAGGACATGATTATAAAAAACAAACAAACAACTGGTTCTATTTCGTGCCCTTGTTCACTCAGATACAAGGTGACTGAGGTTGTTTATGAGCTGCTCTGGCTGAGCGTCAATGCCAACAACCAACAGGACACAGAAAGTAAAAACAAGCAAGACAAGCGAGGTCTCCTGGAGACAGAGTGTTTCTGTGAATGTTAAAAACAACTGAAGCGCTTCAAAACTAGGTCACTGTTCGGACCAAAGTAAAAATGTGGGCAGAGTCTCTTCTTGTCTCCGAGATGRTGCTGGGTTTAAATCGAAGCCCAAAAAGCTTTTCTTCCTTGAGCACACGTGGCAGCGCAGGCCAGCGTTATTCAACTTGTGTTGAAGTGGGCCTTCAGGCTTCAGGTGATCATTTATAAAACTCTTTGCATCACAGCTTTAGGCTGAGAAAAAAGCTGCTTTTATTTGGTTAATATCCTGACTCATCACAGGAATGCTATCATAGCTCCCAGATGATGGATCCTCGTCTCCGGTGTCAACTTTTCAGTTCATTTGCTTTAAAAATGATAAATTTAAAAGTCTATTTTCTACCCTTTTGGCTTGATGCTTGTAGTGAGCTATGTTAATGTGTCTTCTGCAGCTTTACTGCCTTTTGTCTGATGGCCAACAAATCAGTCAACTGCTCACAGGTGCACAGGTTTACTCCTCCTTTGTTGTTCTGGTTACCAAAGATCAGCTGTTTGACAGAAGCAGACTTCTACTTTAATAGGAGCCTCAAGATGTGGAAGTAGCTCTGAAATGTTTAGCATTTTTTTAGCCTCATATTCAGACAAATCAGTTTAGGATTCTGGCAGTTTTATGGGTGACAAAGAAATAATAAAAAAAAAAAAGTATCAACAGCCCGCTTTGAAAAGGCCTGACGTAGGTCACGGTCCATGAGTGAGTGAGTTRTCCTCTGCTATCAGTGTCAGAGCAGCTGCGTGGGAGTAGCCTTGAAAGGGGAGGAGGAGGCTGATCTCAACCCCCCTCTGATAGAAACACAATGTCAGGGCCAGGAAGGCATGGACTGTCTGCATACACAAGAACAAGGAAAAGAGATATTTTGTCTTCAGGTATTCGAAGAACTTACCCTCTGAGAGAAACTTGACGTTTTCCTCGTGCGTGGGAGAGAAAGTCTCTTCATGTCGACTGTCTGCAGGGACAGGTGGAGCTGGGTGATGGTGCTTCTTTCCATTCAGACGGTTAAAAACTATCTTTGGTGCAGGAAGGCTGTCAGGCGGAAAGAGAAATAAGTTCAGTTTATAGAGAAACAGCATGTTTCTACAGCAGGAAACCAGTGACAGCTTACATTGATATTGAAAAAGAGATTTGACATTGAAAAATGAAACACTGAAAAATTAAACATTAAAAAATGAAACACTGAAAAATTAAACATTAAAAAAATGAAACACTGAAAAATTAAACATTAAAAAAATGAAACACTGAAAAAAAAACATTGAAAAGATTTTGGTATTTTAAAGTTACAATGCCAAAATATTTTCAATGTTTCGTTTTTCAATATTTCAAGCTGGCACTGTTTCAGTTCAAGTAATGCTCCTCCACCACAGGTGAAGCACTTGTTTTTATGATCATTATCATTATTAAATATATAAACATACAAGTGATTTAGTTTTACTTTTAAAATAAGGTTTTAAGTTAAATATTTACATATTTAGCCTACTTCATTTTATGGACCCAAGGGTAAAGTGTTTTTTTAACTGTCTTGCTCCAAAAATAATGCATAAACTAGTAATCTACTAGTAATCATTGGTAATACCTACATCAAAAGTATTCTACTCTGCATTATATATATATATATATATATATCTTTTCAGTATCAGTGTAAGCTGTCACTGGTTCAACTCCATACCCTTTGAACCTAAGTTTTAGCAAGGTTGGTTGGGCAGAGATTACAACAGCTGTCAACAAAGGACCACGTGCTTTTACAAGGTCACACAGGAACACACATTCAGGGCCAGCCTGGCTGCCTCAAAGTCACAAATACAAGGAAGCAGAGTGTGTTAGAATCAGTGAGATCAGTAATGTAAAGTTCATCAGTTTTTTTTTTAAACAAAACAAAAAGGCAGTACTCAACTTTTAGGATCTGGTCTTTTACTTTGAAAAGCGCACACTTACTCAGGCATGTTCCAGGAGGTTTGATTGTGCTTGAACTCATTTATTTTGCTGTCCAGTTGATGAGTAGGTCCTGCAAAAACAAACCAAAGTTGTCCAGCAAGGTGAGTGACAACCTGAGGGGATGTGCCAGAAAACAAAGTGGGCGCAGAGACTCACCTGTCCGTCGCTGTGTGACCAGTTTGCTGGGACCTCTGGTGATTGTGTACATCATTCACAGGCACCTCCACCCGTGCACCGGGCAGTTTGGCACTTTGTGGGGTGGTGGTTTAAGGGAAACACATTCCCTCCAATTGCCCAGAAGAAATGTAGCTCAGTCAGATTTAATCTCAGTCTTCAAGTTGCAGGTAGGAGCTGCAGCTTTCCTCTGCCTCTGTGCGTAAAACCCAAGAGCCGTGACGCAACCCAGGCCACCTTCGCGCCTTCACCTGCCGCCTTCTCTCAGCAGGTAACTTCTGTCCCCTCGTTGCGCAGGTGTCCTCATGTCCCGTTACACAAAGTCACCCAGACACGGTACAAACTGTTCACGAGGCTGCGTAGTGCGTACGCACAGCAGATGCGTCTTGACGTGCTCCAATATGGCCACGCCTCCTGCTGTTTATTAAAGAGACAGCGCGCCCCGACAGATCACACGCTTTTCTCTTTAGTTTTGTTTCACTTATGAGATTTTTTAATAGGTTCTTTTACAGTTAACATGCAGAGGAATGATTTCTTGTTTGACTCATTTTCAACACAATCATGTAAAATAAATGAAATCCTCTTATTTCTCTAAAGGGGCCCCATCTTATCTGTTAACGGTTTATATATTTACAAAACACAGAGGAGCTGAGGAGCAGGGAAAAAGGTTACACACAACTCTAATGTTCAGCAAGGGCGGAGTGGGTAATCGGGACAATCGGCACGAATCCCGCTGGGAGTAATGGGCCAGTCCGATGGGCTCAGTTAGTACGGGGATGATAGGACGAAAAAAAAAAAAAAAAAA
>NW_013952467.1:1158149-1161112 GCF_001266775.1 Austrofundulus limnaeus
TATTTATTTTGAGTACATTCTAGTCAGCTGTGTGAACTTAATTAAATAAATTATGGATCTAAAAGCATAATATACAGCATGATTAACAACTTTAAGTTTTATTTCTACAGTAGAAAGTGGTAGAAATTGTTTTTCATAATTAGGATTTTCCTGGTTAAATAAACGTCAATAAATAAGTCTGTCAATTCATCCATCATTAGGTTTCTGATCAGTTCCAAACATCCATGTATCTGTTTTTCTTAATATTTACAGGATGATAAAACTGATTAAAGTTACCGGGTATATTTTATATGACCACTGTTTCACAGTGTCATAATGYTAAAAGGCTGCATGATGTCATGCCAGTTTGTTATGAGTAGACCTGTCATTTAATCAGAAAAATAAATGATCTGTTCATTGTGTAGTTAATATTTTAAGCATGCAGTTGCTTGGCACAATGACATGTTACAAATAAAACTAAATCAAGAACAAACAAGATAAAGCAAAATTCTCCTCTAAAGTCATTGCTTGGGATAAATGGTCACCTTAATTTCATTARCTGAGCCACAAGAGTGAGTTTAAAAACATGATGATTCAACTAGAATCTATCTCTAATTTAGTTATTTTAATCAAGTGTTTTATGTAGGTAAAAGTATGTTTAGGAACCTGGTAAAATACACCAGAATGCAGGAAACTGCATCTACTAGTTTCAAAATTTTCTGGGGGAGGACCCCCAGACCCCCAACTAATGCCCCCCATCACACAAATTACAATGCTTCTGATGCTCATTGCTTAACCTTAGAGAGAATAAACCAACACACCTGTAGTGCTCCACCTGTGTACTACAAAACTGAACTGTGTTCTATGAAATTATTTGTCAAACTCTACTCCTGAGTTTAAAGGGCTGGTACAGTACAAAGTATAATGCAGGTGAACATCACACAGGTGTGATTGAGTACACATTATTGCACCACAGTAGAAACATTTACTTTGTTGTTGATGAATGTGAAGATGCAGGTTTTGATCAGTGAATACAAAATTCAAAAATATTACATGCTAGTGCTACAGGTTTGCCTAATTTTTTATATGTACAAAAATTGGGCCGGTCTTGGCCATTAAACTCCCGGGCTACATCTGGAAGAGGTAAGACTCCTCCGATAATGTCCAAGTTTTGGTAAAACTGTAGTTTTTACAAAGAACCAGAAAATAAATAAAAAAATTCCCCACGACAGTTTTTTCTACCAAAACTTAGTGCAGTTAGTCAGTCCAGGTGATCKATTAATGTTAGCTAAGTTCAGTGATGAGTTAAAATCTATTATTGAGGTGTTTTTAATCAGTTAAACGGTCTTGGCCATTAAACTCCCGGGCTAAAGTTTCCTCACTCCGCCCTTGATGTTCAGACTTCACTGATGGCAAGTAAACAAGGTGGTGCATAATTTAGGAAATGTGATTACTCAAACAGAATGAAATGTTTTAATTTGCCACCCTAATGAAATGAAAGAAATAAAAGTGAGGTGGTTTGGATTTGCTGCATAGATAAATATGGATGAAAATATGTGATGACTTTTTTTTGGTGGATATGAGAGCATATCAGATGGGACAATCAGCAGAGAATGGGTCGAAACACATCTGTTCAAATGATTCAAGGTAAATGTCAGACTAAACTCATCATGTTTTCTAATCTTAAAGGACAAGAAGTACATGGATTGTGAACAATTCATTTCCCGTAAACTCAGATGTTTGCATTTACACATTTCATTATACCAATTTAGGCAAGAAATGTATTTTATTTTGAAAAATAAATCCATTCATTCTGTTGCAGGCAGAGTTACAGTGCAGGAACACACAGAACAACCTTATCGAGCTGTGCAAACACAACAGCTGTTTCACTACAACCACTTATCAGAACAAAGAGTTCAAAATCAGGAATAAATGTAGAAAAATTGCTCCGTTAAAAAACACAAACTGTTTAAAAACATTTTAACACTGTTTTATTACAGTTAATTGAATTTTCAGTGGAGGCCCAAGCATTAGTCCGAGTGTTTGTCCTGTCCCTGCAGACTGTCTGTCTCAGTGGACAGTGAGCTGATGTGCTGAAGGAGGACATCACAGTGGTGAGGACTGCGCTGTTTGTCCCTCGCAGCCTCAGCCTCCCTCATCAGGAGGGTCGGGTGGACTGAGCTGCCTTTCTTCAGGATTTCTGGACATACAAAGACAAAAACACGGCAAAGACAGCAGTCAGAATGATTAAACTAAGAGGAAAAATACTTACAGAATGCCACAAAAACACACAGTTTGTGTGGATGGCCTCATCGGAGCTCAAACCTCCACATTACTGAAGTACAGTGGGATTATCTCAATTGATCACAAAACAGACAACATCCAAAGAAAAGCTTTCAAATAGAACACAATGAAAGCTATTCCTGAAGAACAGATCCTGTGAAGACAGTTCAATGAGTTGACTGTTGAAGTAGTAGTCATATCAAATGTTGACTTTCAAGCTGGTTTGAATAAAAAAAACAACAACACAATTTCCCCTCTTTGCACATATTAAATAAAGTGCTGTGCTAACTTTTGTGGTTCTGAATGATAAAAGTTTGAAATTCCATGATTTGGTTGACTATAATATTTTACTGTTTATGTACAAGGCTCACAGAAATGTATTACCTTCCAACATTCAGGCAAACTTTGTTAAGAGAGACAGTTATTATCTGAAGGGGATGGTAATGTTTGTGAAGCCATATTTTTGTACTTGCTTGAGAGAAAGATGTACTTTAATCCAGGGTATAGGATTATGGAATGGTCTGGAGGATGATCTTAAAAATGCTAGATCAATGTATATATTTAAAAGACAGATAAAAGATAGTTTTCTGAAGGTACAGTATATGAAAGAGCAAAATGTGAAGCTACAGTGGTTTGCAAAAGTATTCATACCCCTTGAACTTTTCCATATTTTGTCACATTACAACCACAAACATAAATAT
>NW_013952467.1:1162652-1187260 GCF_001266775.1 Austrofundulus limnaeus
ATATTTATGTTTGTGGTTGTAATGTGACAAAATATGGAAAAGTTCAAGGGGTATGAATACTTTTGCAAACCACTGTATATGAAATGTTGTTTAAGTTGATGTTTTTATCTTTATTTTTATTTAGTATTGTTTTGTAAATTATGTTTTCTTTGAATGTATTTTGGGGATAAAAGGGGCAGACATTTTAAGATTTCTTCTCCTGCTACCTTTCATTTTATTTTGATTTTTTTGATTCACACATTTTCTTAGTTTATATTGTATATAGTTATTTTGTTTTGAATGAAATGAATAAATTTTTGAACTGAAAAAAAAAAAAAAACAATTGATAAAAGAAACAAAAGGTCACAACATTCCACAGTCGTATGTTTGAGAGAAAACCAGGCCAGAAGGTGGCAGCAAAGAACTATGTTTGACAACAATAAAAACATTTCTTTTCTTTCCACTGATGCAATAAATAACCGTCTACGTCTCTTTCTCCTGTTGCTCCTTCATTAACTGCTGATTTTATCGGTGGGTTGAATTCCCAGCACTGCTGTCAGGGTAAAAACTAAAAAAACAACAATACAAACGTGCTGTTCCAGTGGTGACACGCTGTCACCCTGGAGAACTGAACCCATTTTACCTCATTATATGATACTTGGCTTTGTTATTAAAGGAGAATGAGGGGATTTTCAGCTTTTGTTTAAGTGCTTCTGGGCTGTGAAAAAAGTAGAGGGGGGGTGTGAGACTGAGACTTTGAATTAAAAGAGAACAATGATGGCTTGTGAGAAGTGATTTAAACCTGTGCCAAGAGTGAGACAAGGAGGGATGGTGTGGCAGCGCTGTCCATCATTCTGTCTGGACATGTTGCAGACGACAAGCCACCTCACATACGTGTGTTTGAAATACAAGAAGCGTAAGAACGGGACCGGCTATGAAAGGAAGAAATGAAAAGAGACAAAGAAGAACAAAGAGGAGGCAAGGAAAGCTTCAAACATGAAGGAATGCTTCCACATTTGTCACTCAGCGAGATGAGCTAAACCTTAATCTGATGACTCAAAAAAAAGAGAGATTATCTTTTGAACATCACCTTTTAGTTTGTGCTAAATGAAAGAGACAAAACACACGGAAAACATGGGCATTCATAAAGACGATTAAAAAATGAATGGTGGGGTTGCAATTTTTAAAAAAAATAATTGTAAAAAATGTGAGGTATGGATTACTGTTCCAGCTGGTGTGCATGAGAATCTGTTCTGTCTCTTCATCTGTTTGAGCACCAAAGATGATAGATCTTATCGTGAGGCCTCTCAGCCTTGGCTAAGCCATCAGTGCTCACCTGCGTCCTGTCAAAAGTAATGACAGCTAACATTCCTGGTAAGTAGGAGAGAACAAAAATCCAGAGGAACGACGCCTTAGTTATAAAGTTATGAGGGAAAAAAAAAAGGCAACCAAGACGAACTGTGAAGGTACGGATCATTGCAGAAAACAGAGGGCAGGAGAGCAGGAAGAGAAACTGGCAGATAAAAGACAGAGGGATTAAGTGGGATGAGTCTGCAGACAGATGTGAAGAGGTGGAAGGGGGGGGGGGATGGGGTCCCCATGTGGTTGTCATTAGATGGGACGGTTGTAGAGAGAAAGATCCTGAGTGCAGAGGCAGAAAATGGCCCCGCACAGCTCCATCATTTTACCTCAACTGTTTATAGACAAAGGAAGAATGCAYACGTACAGATAATAAGACTCATGTCTGTTATAAAATTACTCTCTTGTCCGTTGCTTTTTCATGTCCCCGGCTTGTATTTCCTTGCTGAAGCCCACCACAAGCTCAGTCCTCCATGGACGTGAAATATTTTGGCAGCAGAAACGCTGATGATAAATTGAGTGGAAAAAAAGAAACAAGTGAGCGCTTTTGAAATAAGAGAGAGGAGATTCTGTTGGCGGCATGCCTGTGGAATAATCTAAGGTTTGACAGAGGACACCCCAAATTCCTCTCATCTCTGCGTGGGTTTGCACAACTCCACAGGCTGATCTGCTGAGCTTTACACTGAAATTCTGCTCTCATCGCAGCTCACGTTCCCCTCAATGCTTCTATTATAAAATCACAATCATAAGCTCAAGATAACATTTCATTTAGGATTAAACAGGCAAATGTTAGACATTAATTGTCTGATTTGAATTGCGAAGTTCTGTCAAAAAACCCAAAACAAAACAAAAATTTTTTTTCTGGTCAGCTTTCTAAAACAAATTTGAACCCTCCTTCAGCACAGCCCAATAAAGAACAAGAGCCCGTCCTCCTCACCTATCATCACTCTACACTCATCTTTGAAGCCCTTCCCCCCCGCCTCCAAATCTCACCGAGCACTTGGTCCTGCACTGAGCTGTCAGGGTCATCCAGATGCAGGAGGAGCTGCTGAAAGAGGAGCTGCAGATGAGGAGCACGGAGCTCAGGGTTGTAGTCTTTGGTCACGCTGGACAGCCACAGGCCCACAGCCTGCAGGGCCACCCCGCGCACCTCTTCACTGCTGTCGTCCAGACGCTTCAGCAGCTCTGAGGACAAAGTAGACAGGTTTTCTGATAAGTGGCCTGTATGTAGAACTCAGTGCGGAGGCTCATTAGAAGAGAGATAACCTCTGCCCCTCTATCCAGATAAAAAAAGACAACACCTCACCCGATGCAGCGCCAAGCACAAAGGGACTTCCTTCATCACTCACCGGGATAAATCTTGTTGAGAGCTTCATGGTGCAAACTGGTTCCTATGAGCCTGAGCATGGCAGAGAGTGAGCGACAAGCTAARAGTCTGCTCATCTGAGAGTCCTCCTCCAGGGCTGACAACACCCGAGGGCTCAGCTTTTCCTCCACACTCAGAAGCTGAAAGCAGGAAACGCAGAGGCCAGACTTATTTGTTTCAATCCAAACTCAGTCAGAAACAAATCATCTTTCGTTTTCCAAAAAATGCCTTTTTACGTAGTAAGATTTATATTTTCTTCCACGCAAACAATTTAAACATGTAGCTTGCTGGAGCGACTGCTTAGTAAAGAAGAGGTAATGGACAAACAAGGTGAGGATGAGTGTACTGAGCAACAGGCCAAGAGGTGATGGTTTAAACCTCTGTCACCTTGTGTGTGTTTGCTATCGAAACCATGCAGGCCAAACAATAAAAAACAGAGCTGAGGGAGAAGGAGGGATGAAGATGAAGAGAGGGGGAAAACTTGGCAGATGTTTGATCCACCATTACATCAGTGGCAATCCGAGAGCGCCAAGTGTAACTGGAGCTGTAAATTATTTTCGCAGGGAGTGGAGAGGAAACAATGTCTTTGTGAATGAAACTCTCTGTGGTTACATTTGTCAGGACATGTTTGTTTATAAGCTCATTCCACGGCCCGAGATTTAAACTCATGTGGCCTTCTTTAATGACCACTTTTCAGGTTGTCTGATCTCGTAAAAAAAAAACAAAAAAACATTTGGGGCTCATGAGATAGGAAAGGTTTGATCATGCACACCTACACCCACTCTCACGTTGTTCCCCAGATGTTTGCACCGCCTCACACCAAAAGACGTGTGACTAAAAAAAAGGCTGCACGGTCCGCTTATGATTGGTCCGTGTGCAAAGACAAATACTGCCAGATGTGTTCCTGTGAGCAAACACTGTGTCTCAGCGCATAATTCTGCAGGTGCAAGGCCATGTTCCGGTGACAGTTTCTATGTTTAACCAAGGTCTAGAACAGTGGCAGTATTGTTCCTTTGGGACGAGGTATGTGAACCCGATTGCTCCCACGTCCACCTGCTACCTGACGTGGCCAACTCTTAGAGCCAACACTAAACAACAGTGGCCAAATGTTTTTTTTTTATTAAATGGCTGAGTGGGATTGTTCATTTAGACGAGAAATGGACAAAACAGAGAATCTGAAATAAACGTCAARTCCTTAAAAGGTCACAAAAATACATCATTTGCTTTACAGCTGAGGCAGTAAAAAGTGCATCTGCAGATTGATGATCGAAAGGACATTCAGCTGGACAGGACAGACATCTGATGCTTGCTTCCAGTGTGGAAATGAAAGAAAGACCTACAAATGTGACGTTTRTTTGTGCACGCACCTGTCCAGGTGTGATGCTTCCTCCGTGCAGCAGGGCTAACAGACAGCTGAGAGCTGCAGTGCGAACAGCGGCTGCGGTGCGGCCTGCTTGCCACGCCAGGTTAGGAAGCAGGATGTTGCAAAGAAARGTCTCTGACTCATCGCGGAAACATCTGGAATGACAAAACAATCGATCAAGGACAGAAATGAGTCATCGTAGCTGCATCATAAGTCTGGCTTTTTTGTTATATGTTAACAGTAACATGTAAAACTGTTTTAAAAAAAAGTGAAAGATGTTTTAAGACAACTGCTGTAGCACAACTGTTTGCTTTCCCACACTCTTTGTAAGAGAACAGTGAGGGAAGTGAGAAAAAAAAGGCAGGAGGCTGAAACATCTGGGTATCCCTTTCTTTCCCTTTCCCTTTTCCACACTGGCTTAAGCCCTCTGACATCAGACTGCATGCACCTGCATTCGCCTTCACACCCAAACAGCTCCTCATTGCCTTTCACTCACTGAACTCTGAACTTTTATTTTATGTTTTAGATTTTCTCTAGTGTGCTGTGAGGTTTCAGCGCCAGTAGGGGGAGATGGCGAGTCAGCAACAAGACCAGAATCATCACACACTGACTTAGCAAAGTGATTCAGCATGACAGGTGTAGACAGTGTGTCATGGGTGACTCCAAAGGATGAAAGGAGACTTTTTCATTTTGCAGGGATGATGTCCAGTGGAAGAAGAGTGAGACTTCATTTTGTCAATGTGTCTCTTTACACACACACCCACACACACACACAAACTAAACAAGTGCCAGGAAGTTTTGACTAAACATCTCACATGTATCTGCACGCTGTCTGTAAATCTGTACCTAAAAGCTGCATGAATAAGTCAACTTTTACATAAAAGACAAAGCAGCTAGATTTAAATGTTTACCTTTGTTTCAGCTATTTATTAAACATTTTTGTTAAAGTCACTGAAGKAAAAGCACAGCATTTTAGTAAAATCACAAGCATCTGTGGTAAAGTTTATTGGAGTCATCACATCAACACCTTCTGTGCTCCACTGTCAGAACCCTTCAGCTCTAAACTTTTGTAGTCTTGCTTATTAAATACATCCTGATCACTGCTGCAATTGTGCTTCCAGAAATTCTGTCACGTAAAATTAGTTTGGTGGTCTTGATTTAGCAACAATGAATGTACTGTATTCTACTGGTCAATTTGTAGTTTGATGCCTATTTTATTACAAAAAAATACAATAAAGCATTTCACATAGTATTTTCGTGTATCTCAAGTGATTATAAAAGATTTCTTCAAAGTTATTTAGGTGCAAAGAAACTTTTTTGTTGTCTTTTTCTTGTTTTAGCTATTTTCCGGGATATGTTAGAGATTGCAGGACAATTATAGATAAATACGTGTTTGCTTCTGCTTTGTTTTGCCTTGTCTTGTTTTGTTTTATGTCGGGGCAATCCATTTACGAAATAAGAGGAACTCAATAGACGTTTTTCTTGTGGTGAATCTTAAAGCTTGAAATTACAGACATGTTTGCAGATCATACAGCCTTGAAAGAACACTCTTATCTCCTTCTAAGTGGCACATGATTGTGGCTTGCCACATCCAGGGAAAAATATATCAACTTTCTTGTACTTAACTTTTACATCCAGCTTTTTAATCAGAGTACAAAAATCCACATAAAAAAAGCATATTTTGCATGTGTGCGGATGAAAAAGACTTATTTGTAACTTTCCTTTTCAGGTTGTTTTATAGTGAGGTGTCATTTTATCGTTTTGGATAAACAACAAAGAGAAGCAGGTTTCTGTAGGACTATCGTTGTCCTCTTGATGAAAAAGGATGTGTGTGGCCTGCTATCTGCTGAACAAAGAGTTGAGAATGAATAGAAATATTATAGCAGACCACACAGCATCACTGATTTTCTTGATGATTGTGTCACCAGGGTTTTAACTAAGGAAGGAAACAAGCAGTAAACACCACAGGTGGCTGCGTTAGGAGTGTGCAGAAAACCGAAGAAACAACACATATTGACGACTTAGAATCAGCTTTAGGGTTCACCACACACTGTACAGATATCGTCATAACTCCACAGATGGAGTTTGTCGTTCGGATGGACAGGAGCAGCTGCTGTGGTTGCAGAAACCCAGAGACGGACTCATGTTTAAAGCATTTTCTCAGAGTGGAGCTCGGAGCTGATGGCTGCACAGCTGAGGGCTTAGAGGAGAGTGAGGGGCTGGGTGCCGGACATTCCTGCCTCCTTAATCAGTCAATAACCATTCAAATTACTGCTGAGAAGGCTGTCGTCTTCCTAAGGCAAGCTGGGAAGTGATTAATTAGCGTAGGCCTGTCTGATCCTTCCTCAGAGACCAGGGGCCTCATGTACAAAGACTTGCGTAGATTTCTTACTGAAACATGGCGTACGGTCAAATCCTGAAAACGGCGTACGCACAAAAAAATCCAGATGTATCAAACTGTGCGTATGCTGGAATCCACTCACATTGCTTTTGTAAATCACAATTAACGTGGAACTGAGCGCAGGTGAGACACCTCCCCTGACACGCCTTCATTAACATGTTAACCAGATGCAAATTACTTCCTGCATGTGTGAAGGACACGTTTGAGTGATCTCTGCGCAATCAGAAAGAATTTCTGTCATAAAAATAATGAATTTAATATAAAGTGAGTGTGAAAAAAATCCTAAATAAAAATAGGAATAAAATATGTTTATCACACAAAGAACGAGTGATTGTGTGTCGGTGTGTGCGTACGCGCAAACTGCTGTGTTGCGCAACCGGCTTATCACTTTGCGCATGAGTTTATCACCATTACTGTAAACACAGAGGAACTTAAATGTTTGGTAGAACATAGATCTTAGTTTATTTCATAGCTGATATTAAGAAACGAGTCTCTGCGTCTCAGTAGAGTTTTCATGTGTAGSGGTGTGTTATTTATTCAAATAACTTACCTACATCTTCTCATAACCAAGTTATAAGAGTAAAATTTACCAAGGTTTCTTCTCATTACTTAATATTTGTCTGTGCAAAGTGAAGTGACACAAGGAGGGAACTCAGACTGTTCAAGTTGATTCATAAAAGATTATGCAATCATTTATTTACACAAATGGAACGAAATCATAAATTACACCTGATTGTGAGCTATTTATAACAAGCGTCTAGGTTAAAATGAGATAAAAACCCGCGTCCGAATTTCTTCCACATTAAAACTCAGATTACTTATATATAAACAGTAAAACGTCAGTTCTGATGTTAAGACTAAACGCTGTACTGGCACTTCACTTGAGTTGGCAAGGGTAAAAGGTAAAGGTGAGGAAATTAAGGGTTAGTGTTTCTATTTTAATTTTGAAAGTGTTTCAACCGGATTCAGCACGTCCTCCCTGAGCTCCCAGCTTCAAGTTGACACGTCACCCACCGAACACGTCAGCGTTACCTGGTGCGTCTGCTTAAGTACACCCCTGGTCTGGCTGTCTCACCGACGACCCTTCAGGAAGCTTGTCCAGAAATGGTCCTTAGTGGAAAGGTGTCTTTCAGGTGACTTTTAGTCCGCTTAAGCCCGGCCAGAGAGATTCCAGCTYWGGTTCGGTRGTCTTTCCAAAATAAAAGTCTCCCCCCCAGGGAGTTGAAAAACACTTTAAAGAGACCAGGGTCTCTTAGGTGGGCAGGAGCTGCTGGCTCCTTGCCCTGGGCTTCAGGTCGACTCCAATTGGCATTTGAGTCAAACCTGCTGCCCGGCTGTTCCTCCGGAGAGAAAACAGCTTCGTCCTGCTGCGTTCGCATCCAGCAAGAAAAACTTTCTGAGTCTCTAAGGCGTCCGGGTTAGTCAGGGTCGGCGCCTTAGATAAACTCTAGTCAGCAAAAGAAAGGAAGAGATAAGGGGGTTGCCAGCTGGAAGTGAAGGRCATTRGCTCTGCTTCTTTTGCCAGACTGTAAGAAATCACTGTAAACCTTTGTCATGATTAATTAACACTCTGTTTAAATAATCAGTCTGAACTTGTGTCAGATAAATGTAAGATTTTCTRAAGAAAACTCAAAATTATATTACTGATGTTTCAGTAAAATAAAACAGTGATTTATAAAAACACAATGAAAATGAAAAACATGGTGATGATTTTCTGTGATTCATTACTCTCTTTTAGGCACGATAAAATAATAGAAGTGATTCTACATTCTTTGTGACATGTCGTTATTATGATTAACAAATGCGTAAACATTCTGAATCATGAAATGACCCATCATGGCCTAAAATAAGAGTTCAGCAGTTCCTGCCAGTTTGTGTGCTCTCAGGCCTGTGCGAGACCTGCTTTGAGGCTGGAACTCCTGTTTCTTCACTCGAGGTGACCCCTACACATGACGTGACGTGATGTTGGAGAGTCTCCACAAACGCTGCGCGCGCCGCAGCCTTTGTGTGCAGTCTGTCTGTCTGTCAAGCTTTGGCTCTCCTACTTACAGCATTTTCACAAGTTGTAAAGTGTACTTCCACGTGTCATTTTGGAGAAATCTACAACAAAGTAAACTAAAAGTATGAAACACCTCCACTGCCGGCGAGGGTGCGCGCGCTCCAGAGCGCGACCATAACTCAGCCTTTAGAATCATATGGATGAGACGATTCCGTTGGTCTGCTTTGGGTGGACTGATACGGTCCCGATGGGTCTGCCAGCTCCCTCTGGAAAGCTCCTGTGGAATCCCAGTTCAATCGCTGCTGCTGCACGTGCACGCATGGCGCACGTGGCTACTTGCTGCATAGCGCTCCCAGAGCGCAGCAGTGCCAAACTAAAAATGATTATTCCTCAAAACGGCTGATGAGCCTCTCGTCATAAGAAAATTCTATCTATTTATAAATAAAAGCTCTGCGTYTTCCACTATTTATTWTATCCTCCAGTAAGGCTGAATCTGTTCCTGTTAAATGTATTTTTGGCACAACTTTGCGTGTCTTTTATTTAACTGCGTCCATGTGGACGTAATAATTGTTAATCATGTGTGTCTGGTGTGAACAAAAATCATTTTCACATCATGAACAGTTTCTCAGAATCACCAATGGAACCAAAACCACAGAAACGTGCGAACGCCAGCACTGGAGTTGGCGTGGGGCTGCGCACATTTCCACGTTCAGTTGAGTTTTGATACATCCGGAGTTTTGCATGGATAATGGCGTAAGCAAGGTTTTTGTGCGTATGCACCGTTGAGACATGAGGCCCCAGGTGAAATGGGTCTCTGCCACACATAATGTGAGAATAAGCTGGACGATTGTTTTGTGTTTGTGCACCGATGTGGTGAACAAATGAAAATCTAAAAACGTAAGCTTGAAAATCAAACAGAGCTACTCAGCGTGACAGCTAAAGTGATGGTGGGGTGAAAGTGTTTCAGCGCATCATCACCATTTTGMTTTTTAAAGACAGGCGTTCGTAAAGTGTTTTCCTCACCCCTGGGAATCCAGTGTGTTGCTCGCATCCAAGAGCAGCTTGGCAAGCGTGGTGAAAACGCTCATCCTCATTTCTGTGTCTCTGTTTGGTTCGAGGCAGCTGTAGAGAAGAGGCATCAACTGGTTCAAAAACTCCCCAATAACCGGACCTATAGGATAAACACAAGCATATCTGTTACTACAAAGTTTTTATTTTTGGTTTTGCAGCATTACTGCTAAGGAAATCTGCTAAGTAACCCATTTTTTAAATGCTATTCAAATGTGCTTGAACTTGAATTAATTGTTAAAAGTTTACACCACCTTATGCTTCAAAAATCAAACTACTTAAACACCCTCTGGTTTTCCTTCCAAGCAAATATTCACTTTCCATGCCCACAAATTATCACTAGGATCTTGGTGGACTGGCGAGACAGTGACACAGAGGGCAGAGGAAATGAGACACTGTATGACAAAGTGTTTCTATACAAATACCTTTTACAACAAGGGAGAAACTCACAGTGTAAGTTTTCCTATTTCCATTCTTGCCCACACACTTATCCAACACCAGTGTTTACTGAGCTACATATAGTAGGCTACGTGTGTGTGCGTAATCAGTGATAAGAGACCATGCCCTGTTAGACTGAATCGTGACAAACATGAGAGAAAACAAGGGAAACTATGACAACACCTGAGGATGTGAGCCAGTTTTGTAAAAAAAAAAAAAATACCCCCAAGAAAACAGAAAAGTAAACCGAACATGAGGATCTTCCACAGACAAGAGCAGATCCAACGAGGGACAAAAGTAGATAAAACCGGTCAGATTTAGGAATCTAAAACATATTTGTGACCCATCACATCGAAATGAGGATTAAGTCTAAAAGTTGTATGTGGAGAAATAAGCAGATATAGTGTTTTGATTAAAATGCTTGCAAAAAATTTTATTTTGTCAAAACATAACAAATAAATGTGTTATCAGTGTATCATTTCAATGATCTGTCTGAAATATACAAAAAAATTTGAAGCATTTTTTTGAGCATTAGCAACAAAAAACCTGATTTTGAGGAAAAAGACCTTAAAATGTTGAGATTTTCCCTGTGAGCTATCAAAGCTTTTGTCTCTTTCCAGCTGGGAAATCTCAATATTCAAAAACTATTTAAGGTTTCTTTTTTTCAAATTACATACAAAATCCTCATTAAAATTACATAAAATTAGGATTTAGACCAAATATACTGTATTTATTCATGTATAATACTGGAAATTTAACCTTAAAAATCATCCATAAAGTGGGGGGYTAGTATTATACACGGGTTATTGAGAATTCGATTTTTATGTTTTTTAAGATCAAAAAATGATGATCGTATTATACTCGAGATCGTATTATACATGAATAAATACAGTATATGTATTATTGTAAACAACAAGACAAATTAAATAGTATCTCTGGATCTACTAATGATATCAGGATTATCTAAGTTTCAAAATGTAGCTTTTAAAACCAGGAATCTGAAAATATGATTAGATAATTTTGACCAAGTTTGACTTAATCCTCATTTTGATGTGATGGGTAACATTTAAGAAGCATATTTTATTACTGCTGAGGGAAACAGTATATTCTTAGTTGTAAAGAAATAGCTAGAGATTAACTGTGGCCCACTACATCTATTCAGACACTGGAGCATCAAATACTAAAGAGTGTAAGYAGAACATGACAGAACAATGACTTCCTGCCTCAAACTAACACTGATTGTGTGCAGAGCTGATGCGTGAGCAAAGTGCCCAATTCTCAGCTGACATACAGTATTAACTACTGTCTATTGTTTTAGATGGAGATGATTTTAGTGTTTGTAAAAAGTACAAGCTTTAGAGATGCATGTGCAAATAAAACACACACAGACTGTTTCTCACACTCAGTATAGGCATGCATAGAGCTTCAAAGAGGCCTTGATTTAGGAGAAGGTCAAGAACAACCGGCTTTGCTGCTTTTTGATGTAGTGACCTGCCTGGGTTTAGAATGGACCGGTCAGTTAGCCATGGGACTGTTTGTGTGTGGATTAGCAGTGCCTAGTCAATTAGACAGAGTGGAGACGGAGGGAGAAAGAGACAGAGATGAAAGCATGACGTGGTGATGACAAAGGATTTTGCAGTAWTGGAAGAATTAAGGTAAATTCTTAGAATTTAAAGCAAAGGTCACAGCTTTTTGACCCTCACACAAAAGTAAGTTTAGGATAAACTGGTTGACCGTCAAAGAAAGGGACAGAAATATTCAAAAATCAAAGAGTTAGAAAGACGTACCATTTTTTTCAGAATGTCAGGGTTTAACTTGTTAACAGAAACACGTTTTTGAAATTATTCACAATTATTGCTTCAATACAATTAAATAATACCCATCATATAAACTAAGATACGATCGCATGCCAAATATATTTATTAAGTTGATAGCACTTGATTTGTGGTTTATCCTAAAGATCTCTGTGGAACAACAGTGCAATAACATGGATGTAAGGACAATCATCTGATGTTACAACCCCTTAAAACTTAAAACAGTAAAAAAAAAAAAACCTCGGACATTGTATAAAAAAATAACAAAAAGTAGATTTCAAGGATTTTGAATTATTGAAAACAACAAACATTAACCTGTTTACTCTATAGAAAAAACTAACGTATATGAAAGGCAGAGCTGTCACGTGGTCTAATGAATCAAAACTGGACATTTTTAAGTGTAAAAACAATGGAGAATGGATTACTGCAAACATCATGAGCTGCTCGTACATCAGTGAAGGCATCGAAAAATGCTGACTATTAAAACCTTTGGTGAAACACTTGTGAACAAGACAAACAATTCTATGAAGGAAATCATTACTGATTGCGACTAAATAAATGACAAAAAGATGGCTTTACAAAGCTTTACTACTTACTGCAGTACGTAGTTTACTGACTGATGCACTTTTTCTTCTTGTACCAGTACATTTACACATTTTACCATTTACCTATGTGCACAAGCTTTCAGCACCTTCAGGCCTCACCTGATTGCATGACTATGATTTGTAGTTGGAGTCTCTGTGGGGAATAACTAGTCCAGGTGTTGATGGAGACAGACAACCAGTCCAGCAGTTGTCCCATATGCCTCCTATAGAGTTCTGTCAAGTCCAAGTCCTGTACCTTACTTAAAACATGGGCACTCTCCAAGGCCTGTGGGAGAGAGTAAAATGAAAAAAATAAAAAATAAAATCATGTAAATGTCTAAGTCATATAGTATTCCAAAAATTACCCCCAAATTAAAAAAACAAAAACAGAACAGCTGTTGAAGCTGAACAGTTATTGTTCAAAATTAAATGTCTTCTTAAGGTCTCACTTCTGTGGGAGGCAAAAAGGATCACATAGGAATACTGAAAGAACAAAACAGTAGACATGACAAGTCTCAAGCAAACATCACTCAAATAAAAACACATTTACAAGATGTCACTAAACATACAAACTGCCAGCAACACGCAGACAAAAAACATGCATCAATAAAGCTGAGCTGAAAGGAAAAGGCAGAAATGAGACGACAATAAAAAAATAGTTGACATTTTAGGGCAGGGGAAGAGATTTTTAGGGCATTTCACAGTTCCCTTTACTGTCCCTTAGGGATGGACAGTGACAGAGACATTGTCTGAGTCACTGCCCCACCTCTTATGAAGAAAATCTGGACAACCCTAAGCTGTCTATTGATGGGAAAGACATTCTCCATTTTCTGGGAAAACAAGCTCTGCTTTTCCTCTGGTTCCAGGAATGCCAGAGGCCATTCTCACCCTCCTTCTCTTTCTTAATCCATTCCTTCCCATCTCTTCTCTAATATTGCTCCCTGTGTGAACGTACACATTGATGCAGACAGACATAAACATACAGTCACACTGGTGGCCAGTGTGGTGTCTGCTCAGCATCTGTGCCAGTTCTTTCCCACTTCTCTCCCTGTTATTACTGCACAACGGCGACAAGTGGCTAGATTACATTCTAACCTCAGACACCAATGACCTAACTTGTCACTGTTCCTGTTTGCCCCTCAGATTTGGAGACTGACCACTTGACAAAACCTCATTAGCTGAATATGACTTGGATTTTGTGAACTCAAGAGCCTTAATGAAAGCAAACTGAGCTAGGCTGATGATACAAACCTGTCAAGAAATACCATTCATCTTACCCCATCTGTTTTTCTATATTACTGTTGGTCTCACTTCTTTCTGCACATTTCACTCGCCTCCTTTTACCCAAGACTGGTTTTAAAGTCCCCCTTCAAAGGTGCAATTTCAGCTCCCCTGGCTAAGTGGGTAATTATACAGCTGGTCATATTCACTTTGACACATACTTACATTCCTTGAATAGCTCGTTTCATAAAACCTGCTTACCTTTCTAATAAAAATAGTCAAAAAGATAAAGGATAGGAGAACAGGAGCCAGTTTAGAGAAGTATTAACAAATGAGCTAACATGTTATGAATTGAGGCGATGACTGATCTGGATGAATCTACAGAGATCCTCACCTTTGCGCTGAGTTGTGGCTCAGTGGAGAGGCTCTGGACAGTGACCAGCACCTGCAGCAGCTGCAGGCTTACTGAGGCACATTCGGACTCACACTGATGCAGCAGCACATCCACACATGCCAACAACTGCTCCAAGTACATAACCTGAGAAAGGGGAAAGGAAAACATTTTATTAAAGTATTGTCATAAAGATGCGAGTCCTGCAAAAATGACTATTCTGAAAGTTTTCATATTTTGGTTTAAGTTATTCCTGCAGAGACAAAACACAGAGGATAACTTATTTCTTATTTTATAAAAATGATAAACAATCAACAGAACATGCCAGCTAAGAGTGAGAACTTTCTTTCCATCTCCAAGCATGAGCGTGTGTGATTGCTGTCACTTGTCAGCTAGTGTTGTGGTGAGGTCATGTTTAGACAAAGACCTGCAACTCAGGCTAATTTCCATGCCATCACTGGGATCAAGACCCCTTTTCCTGTTTTCACACTGCCTATCATTATTAGGGCCTCATGAGGGAGGAGACTGTGGGGAGATGAAGGTGTATGTGTGTTAGAAAGAAAATGTTTTATTCTGTGTAAAAGAGCTGCTTAGACGTAGCACACCCTTCAGGTGTTTGCTTTGGCTTGCAAGTCTCACAGACATTCTCAWTTATTGAAAAGACAAATTTGAACAGCTTTTGTAACACATAGCTAAGCAATACTCTGCCAAGAAAACAAGCTTGATGATCTGGGTATTGCAAAAACATGGAATAGTGGAGGCGAAAGGAAGATAAAAATGATTCTGACCTTGAAGAAAACATCACATGCTGACAGAAATGCAAAAGGTCCATTTCACAAGTGACTTCATAGGTGTTTATCCATCACCATTTTATGKAAGCAGTTTAGTGAAAAGGTTATGAAGATTTATTATCATACTTGTTGTAGATAGTTCTTTAAAGCTAACAGTCAATCCGTGCAGGGCCAAGAATCAGTCTTAAACATCAAAACATCATGAAAAACAAAATTAAAATGGCTTTTTGTTAAAGGGGGTCTATTGTGTATTTTCTAGGCACATTGTTTATTTCTATACCACAATCAAGTTATTATGAAAATGCGTTATATTGCAAAAATAAATTTGACTTTGCATCAAACACTAAAGGCCTTGAAATTAGCCTCTGCCTTTTTAAGAACTTCCTACCATTTCAGACACTCCCACTTCAGCACGTCTTCACAACAATGCTTCGGAGGAGGGGTGCTCAGTATGGTGGGAGCATGACTGTAGACTGAGCTCCAGGGAGGAGCTTTGTACAAATAGGTGGTGCTTTGTACCAGCAAGCATTTAGGCAGTTCACATAGCTACCATGGGAGATTCAAGGATTTCTCAAACATGCATGAATGATTCAAAGCCACACTATGGGCATGTTTTTGATGAGGAAATGACATTACCACACAATATAAAGCTCAAAAAAGTAAATTTTGAATAATAACACCCCCCACCCCACCCCCCTTTAAAATAGTAGACTTATTATGCTTTGGTTCTGTTTGGACTAACCATTAGCTTCAGTCAGAATTAACACCATTTTCTTAGTAAAAGTGTGTCTATTTAAAGAGCAATCTACAACAGGTAAGATATTGTTCAAAACCTTTTCACAGAAGCTCATTACAGAACTACTAAACTATCCTTTTAAGTGTCTTGACAAAAGTGTCTTTGGACAAGACACCAAATTATCCAACTCCCAATAGAAAGACAAATATTGTAGCACTGAGCCACAACTACCTTACAAAATAATTTGTTGCCTTTTTTAAAAACATATTGATCATACATTCTTAATTACATGTGTTTTCATGGTGTCTAAGAGCAAAATAAAATCCCACTACCAACCACAACACGTGCCTTATTTCTTCAAGTGTTTACAAATCATTGATGGGGAAATCCCCCTTTTATGACTACACCTGCTGGCGAATAAAGACACTAGGAGAACCAACGTACTGTAGCTGTGGTGGAAATAACGTGACAAACAGTAGCAGACATGCACTTTAGTTTGTGCGCACACGTTTCATACTTGAGCAGAAGACAACCATTAGGGCTGAACCAAAGTAAGAAATATAGAGAGCGAAAAATGTGGTGCAGCGTAATGACTGGGTTGACACCTGGAGTCAGGTAAAATACACCCGTTTTGTTTTTGTTTTTAGGAGTGTGCAAGCTGTAGGGGCTTCATTGCACTGTGTGTGCATCTGTCCACCTCTGGGTACAATAATAACATCCACTCAGCTTCTTTTTAAGGAGACGTAGCGGGAGATGAATTCCAATCCAACATGGAGCAACCCCCATACAGCCAATGGTATTGCTATGGGAACAGTAAAACAAACACTGGGAGTGTGGAGGAGGTCATCCCCTCTGCAGTCAGGTTTAGTTGTCTTTTTAAAGCCTAATATCATCCTGTGGAGAAGTGAGCATTAGCCAACTGTTATTAATGATCAAAAAACAAAACAAAGCATGCTTTCTTTAGAGGTATGTTATTTTTTAAACCAGCTGATATTTTTGACAAAGTGATATTTTTGCTTCAAAGACAAAAAAGAAAAGACACATCCCTGCGTATTTTAAGAGACAACTGCTGATAAACCTGGTTGAAAATGTTATTTTAGTTTTTTTATCTTTACTAATTTACCTCAGCCCAACAACTCACCATTACTGTGATGCCTGCCTTTATCATCACATTAAACACATCAGCTGTGGTTGYTATGATTTGGTGGCTATTTTTTAAGATTGAGTGGAATGTCTCTTTAAAAAGAAACTCTTGTGTGATTCACAGACACCGCATACACCTCAGAAGATGGCAGCTGCCATCCGCTCTGGCTTGCTTTTTATTTTCTCTCAGGGTTTTGACCTTAATTTATGAGCAATATTTCTAATTCTTGCAGAGCATCTGCCATTTATTTAGGTAAGCTGCCTTTTCCTCTCAACTGAAACGCAGAAAAGAAAACAGAGTTGAAAGAGTCCGAGAGGTTATGTCGTGCAGACGCGTCATATATCAGCTTTCCTTACTTCAACTCCCAACCGAGCCATGCAGTTCCCACTGCCTCTGGTCACTTTGAAGATTATTTATGTTTAATTTCTTTAGACATTCATTTCATCCAAGCCAAACATCACGTCTTCTTTCTTTTTGCCTCTGGTTTGAAGTGGCACATAATTCTACCTTGTTAGATCGAAACATTTTTTTAAGTCTTGAAAATGCCTTATTTTTTTATTAGAAAATAAAGTAAAATAAAACAAGGTTAACTTTTCTAAATCTATTTTGTCAGCAACTACACTAAACTATAATAAAATACAATTATTCAGTTGCATTAGAACAATCTGAAGTAAGCTGTCAGCAAATTTACACACAAAAAATTGTGGTGTACTAAACGTCAGTCCACATGACTGCAGTGGTGTTATTTACAGATAAAGGTCCTGCTCTCAGCTGAACAATGCCTGGTGTCAAAGAATGTTGCAGGCTTAGGTTTTAGGACAAGCTCTTCTGTGACCATGCTTTATGCTTTTCCCTCAAAAACAGTGAAGGGGAGCAAAAGATAGATGAAGAAAAAGAAAATAAGGAAGCAGAGGTCTCACCACATCTGTCTGATGGCATGCGACTGTTGTCCTGTTAATTCTTTGTCTGGCTGACACCCAGACAGCGATGAAGGAGGTAAAAAGGAGGTCAGTTTCTGCTTTTTATTTATGATCGGCCTTGACCAGTCAAGCTTTGAAATTTTAGGGATTTTTTTTAATGGCATGACTGAACTGCAGTTTGGTGTTAAAAACTTACAAATAGCTATAAAAAAATTGTGCTAGCMTGCTAGCTCTACAGGGTCAAAGCTGCCATTTTACATGAAATTAGGTGATTTCTATTGTTATTATTAACTCAGAGGAAATTCTTGCTGGCTACTCTAAGTGGGGGAGATGGTTAAGGGGTATACTAGATGAGTCAGTATGAGAGAATGATCAGAGAAAAGCTTTCTGTCAGACAGCAACAAAAMAAAATTTAATTGCAGCAAAAGAACAGGATGGATGTGTCTGCTTTGCACTTGATTACATTTTTTTTTCATGAGTAAGCTTGTATTTTCAGAGTAAAGTTAGGAAGATTACTCATAAGCAAACCCCTTTAAGTCTGGGTATGGTGTTATAGAAGAGTCAGCTACCTGGCATACACTCACAGACCACTTTAATAGGTACATCTGTCCAACTGCTCATTAACACAAAGGTCAAATCAGCCAATCAGGTGGCAGCAGCTCAATGCATTTAGACATGTAGACATGGCCAAGAGGATCTGCTGCAGTTCAAACCGAGCATCAGAATGAGGAAGAAAGGTGATTTAAGTGACTTTGAACATGGCATGGTTGTTGGTGCCAGACGGGCTGGTCTGAGTATTTTATAAACTGCTGATCTACTGGGATTTTCACCCACAACCATCTCTAGGTTTTACAGAGAATGGTCCAAAAACATACATGTCAACTTGTACGGATTGTCCGTAAGTTATAAGGATTTTACGTCATTTTGCAGGTATACGGATGTATAAAGCAATCTCATGGATTTTTTCAAGTCTTACAGATTTTTTCAAAACCTCATTTTCAAATTTATCTAACATGTCACCAGAGCCTGTAGGATGATTAAAAAAAAACAATAAATAACATCAAACAGCCATCTTCCAACCTGTTCTGCCGCTAGAAATAAGTTTTGAACTTTTTCCGCTTTATCCTCCTGCTTCGCAGCATGCGCTTTCATGTCTGCTGCTGACAGACACCCCCCCCCACCCCCCCGCGGGTGCGAGTTGTATGGATTTTTTGCAAAATTTACAGATTTTTCAGGCTCTTTATACAGGTAAACATCTGAAGAGGTTGACATGTATGCAATACAGAAAAAAAATCCAGTGAGCGGCCGCTCTGTGGGTACAAATGCCTTTTTCATGCCAGAGGTCAGAGGAGAATGGCCAGGCTGGTTTGAGCTGATAGAACAACAGTAGCTCAAATAACCACTCGTTACAACCGAGGTATGCAGAAGAGCATCTCTGAACACACAACATGTTGAACTTTGAGGCAGATGGGCTTCAGCAGCAGAAGACCACACCGGGTGCCACTCCTGTCAGCTAAGAACAGGAAACTGAGGCTACAATTCACACAGGCTCACCAAAACTGGACAATAGAAGATTGGAAAAATGTTGCCTGGTCTGATGAGTCTCGATTTCTGCTGCGACATTCGGATGGTAGGGTCAGAATTTGGCATCAACAACATGAAAGCATAGATCCATCCTGCCTTGTATCAACGGTTCAGGCTGGTGGTGCAATGGTGAGGGGGGGATATTTCCCTGGCACACTTTGGGCCCATTAGTACCAATTGAGCATCGTGTCAGCGCCACTAGCAAGGTGTACCTAATAAAGTGGCCTGTGAGTGTATTATTATTATTATTATTATTATTATTATTACTATTATTATTATTATTATTATGTACATATATGATTATTAAGGTAAAAAAAAAAGACTACAGAGCTGTCAATGCCAAAATATAGATGTTACCATACACAAAGAGAAAAAAATATACAATGAAACACAACAAAATATACATTAACAAATCTTGAAGGGAAACACCAAGTTAATAGTAAAAAGTGTTTGCAGTGAGTGTGTGTGAGACAGATGTCATATTCAGGATAATTATCTGTTAAACAGATTTAAAATGAGTCAAAAATCTATCCTATGCTGACCTGTTGGTATTCCTGGCAGACATCAGGCTGAACCAGAGTGCTGGCAATCTGCTGGAGATGTGGTGTCAGTTGTACTTCGGGGCACCCTCCCAGCACCGCAGCCAGAACCATGAGGGGCGCCCAGGGGTGCGAGGAAGAGTGAGGTGCTGTCACATGTTCAAGCAGCAGCTTGAGGAAGACAGGTGGAGGAACAAAGGTCCCTATCAGTTTAGCAGCTGCCAGGCACTGGTGGTGGGCAGAGGCAGGAAAAAAAAAAGAAGAAACAGAGTCAGGGGTGAGTGTAAAATGAGGATGTGGATGGGAAATCACTTTATAAATTTAGCACACATCAAAGATCCACACAGTCCACCGACATAAACAGGTGCATCCCAGGTCTTTGAAACCCTGATTGTCCCAGACTAAACTGAGCACAGTTGAAGGAAATAAAACTGCTGATCCAATAAATGTGTCATGAGATTTTGCTAAACATTTTACTGGAGTTTCGTAAAGGTTGGGAAATGTGGCGGTGGCATCTGATTCATGAATAGAAACCATAACATGCATGCATGACATCCTGTTAACTTGATGAGAGGCTCTCTGGGACTCACATTGTTGACCACATCCCTCTCTGAGTCCATGCAGGCCCGGTAGAGCACGGCCAGCAGAGGCTGCAGGTGCTGAGTGGTGTGGTCCTCAGCATGCAGCAGCAGCACAGAAAGGAGCTGCGAGGTCCTGACCCGTGTCGGCACCAGCCAGTCAGTCATGTCATGGGTGATTGCTGGTACCAGCCTCCCCAGGTTTCTCACCACCAGTTCTCTGCAGCCCAGTCCTGGACGTTCCACTAGAGAAAAAAAAAATATCCTGTTTTACTAATTTTTTTTAAAGAAGCAACTGAAATCACGTTATGTCAATAGTTTTCTTACAAGYACAATTTTCTTTACTGTTTAAAATAGATTATGGAACAATATTGCTTAGTAACAAATGTCTAATAACTGAGTTACAGGTAATAACATTTACTACTTCTAACTTTTTAATATTAATATTGAGAAACTAGTCAGATGAATCTCATAGCCAGCAACTTTTTGTTTTGACACCCACTCTCTCCCCCTCTTTTTTTTCCTCCAAAACACTTTATTTTTCCTTTAGTACAGGAACACTATGAGAAAGGAAGTGAGGAGTAAAGAAAGACAGGAATAAATCAGAGAAGCAAATCACAACAAGACCAAACAAGACTATTTCTGGTTGTCTTTCGCTGTCTGACGGTGACCTCTTCACACTGGGAGGGCTGGTAGATTTACAATGGTAGGAATAAGACAAACAAAAAGGGAAAGGAAAAAAAAATCTTCCTTTTCTTTTCTTCTCTTTTCTTTTCTGTCCATAGGCCAGTATTTATCCTTAATGTGACATAGGTAGCTCTGAGATTTCAAGAGAAGCTTTAATGCACAACAAGTGTGGAATGACACACATTTATCCTGGCTTTTTTTGAAAATTGTGGTGACCATGTTCAGGTTCATGTTCATTCCTGACCCTCAAGCAAACACTTATCTTTCTAAGCTGGTGCCTGTCCCAACAACACAGCTGTCAGAGAAGGCATAGTTTTTTATTGTATGTTTAAACCAAGAACCACTGCAGTAAATACATCAAATTTATGGTAAGCTGTAACTTTACGTAATCCAATGTGCAGCAGGACAACCATTTATTGTTTAAATGCTGTAAGTCAATATTATTTTTAACTTGAAAAGTTATTTTTCTCTGCAGAGTTGGAAGTCCTATCATTAATTTAGCTGTAAAAAACATAGTCACATAACCGGGGCCCAGAAAGATAGATTCTTATTTCTATTAATATCTACGTATGAAAAGTATTTTTTCTTTGACAATAATATTAATTCATTGGAGAAAATGCAAAAAAGCTGGAATTTTTTTTTTCCAGTGACTGACCTCCTTCAGGGTAGTGAAGTGGTGGGGTAAGCAGGAAGTCCAGCTTGTCTTTTATGTCATCCTCATTTTCCTTCTCCCACTGTGTGCCAACCTGCTTCCAAAAATCTGCAGCTAAAAGCCTGAAAGGTAGATAAAAACGTTTATTATTTCTAATTATGCACTAAGTCCCAAAAATTGTTAAAATCTTAGTACACATTTCATTTTAGGATTAAAGCATGTATATTATGAAAAATAAAATAAATAAATGTATGAATGAATGAATGATTGTAAATCATATTCATAGTTATTGTATTGCACTGTATAAAGGAGTAAAAAGTAATAAATTAAGTTAACCACATGAACCTTATTTCTGGTATCTCATCAGTGATGCTGCTCAGTAGAAGCGGAATGAATTTGTGGAAATAGGAGTATCGGTCTCTCATATTTAAAAGCCAATCCCCAACAACTGCAGTTACAGCTTTTCTCACCTGAATCAAAAGAAACAAATAAGAAACAGCACAACAAAGCATCGACTCGTTTAATTTATGTTGTAAAAGTCTTCCTCTTAAAACAGTTAGATTTTCAGGACAACTCAAACTCTGCAGCTACAAAAATAAGACAAATATCAAACATCGCAGAGGTTAACAATAAACTCAACCTGTGGTGAATCATCAAAGAGTCGTTGAGCCAAGTGCAAGAGTACGTCATTCACATTTTTTCCACTGCCATGCTTAATGACCGCCCCAGTGGCTTCAATGGTTGACACTCGTACTCGGGAGTGCAGATGAGTTATGGTCAGCATGAGAGGTTTCACGAGACTCTCAGCTTGCATGTGAAAATGTTCTGGAGATGAAAAAAGTGAATGAAAAAAGAAAAATAGGTTAATATCATTAATATTTAATTTTCTTCTGATTTATTTTATTTTCAACATATATTCTGCATGCTAACTCTTCAAGACTTTTGCTTAAAACTTTAGCATCAATTGCTGCCATTGACCATGTTTTATTTGTTATCTCTGTTACTTTTATTTGTATTAAGCTAAAATTTGATGTGGTGGTAGCTGAGTCATCTTGTATTGTGTTATTTTTTAAGTTTTGACCGAAATGGTTATAGCTCAACAAAAAAAAAAAATCTCAGTTTAAAACTTTTTACAGGAAAGGCAGCAGATGATAGGCATTCATTCAAGGAATGCTGTCCTCAYTTTCCTCAGGTTTTATAAATGAGTGCTGTTCCAAAAGAAAAAAAAATCACTCTTATTTTTGTGTTTTGACTCCAAGAAGCCAGAGTCTCTTATGGTCTTGATCAATATTTCTGCAGGCTGCCTTTCAAAGATTTCTTTTAGACCTGGACTATTTAATTTAGCCTAATCTCTTATCATTGTCATAGGACTGAAAGACTCAAGATGTTACACAAAAGAACTCTACCATCTTTTTAGCCAGTGGTGGGCACAGTTCCCCTAAAACACTAATAGGGGAACTAATTTCCTGATTAGCGCTTTAGGGCTTTTGCTAATTTTAAAAATTCATTAGTGGATTAGCACTTGCTAAATTTATAGGCTAAATTAAGAAGCACTAACTGAGGTCTATAAATGCTAATAATCAACATTAATGTTAACAGCTGAGGGTGAAAACTGTCACACATTTCGTTCATGTGTGTGACTTATCCACCAGGTGACACATTGACAATATATGAACACAAATATGGTTGTGAAATGTCAATTTAAGAGAGCAACATGGCAACATGTGACTCACGTTGTCTGTTGAAGAATGTTCATGGGTTGACTGGGTTATTTTAGTGCTTTAGAATTAGCTTTTGCTAAAACTTTCAGTGCATTAGTGCTTTAGAATTAGGGGACCTAAATATTTGAGTTAGTGTTTTAGGGCTAGTGGAACTCATTTTTAAATTAGTGCTSCCCCCCCCCCCCCKCACACTGTTTTTAGCCAAGTGTGCTATTCTTTTTGTAATTGCTTCTTTTTATGTATTGTTAACATGTCTAAGTTAATGTTAAAATAAATTTAATTAAATAGAAATAAAACTTTATTCTATTTCTTTTAAATGGTCAAACTAAGAAACCAATGTGTTTTATGTTGATAACTATTTTAGTACTATTTGATCAGCAGGCAATTTTAGAGGTGGTAGTTATTCTTTGTGTGGTCCACCTAATAATTTCTTTTCGCTTTGCAGCTGCGCGGTACAGAAAATACACCTGCCCACACGCTACTACACCATGGTAACAGATCAACAAAGATCATCCACCAACCTGGCACACACTTCGCAAAGTTTACAGTGCATTTGCAGCTTTCTCTTTTAACATCCGGGAAAGGGTCGACGATGGTTCTTTGGAGAATGTTGATAATTTCGTTCACATAAGGCGCTAAATGCGTCCCGCACACCTCCACTGTCAGAGTCAACATCTCCACGGCTAACAGTCGGAGCTCCTCCGCAGGCTCCAAGATATCCTTCTCGCCAAAACGCTGAGCCAGACAAGGAATAAGATAAGGCAAAGAGTCCTCGGGTTTGGGAACACATCGAATAAACTCAGTCATTGTGACAATCGTGGTTTCTCTGCATCTCTCCATCGGGTCTGACAGACATTTGAGGAGAGGTTTGAGGATGGCTGAGAAAACTTCCTGTAAGACGGAGCTGGAAAGTCCTTTATCCACTGTCTCTTTCTTTATCAACTCAAGAGCTCTCTTTCTTGCCGCTTTGTTGTCTTCGTTTAGACAGTTCAGGTGTCGGTGGAGTCCTCTCAAAACTTCAGACGCTGCATGTTCATCTTCAGACGCCATCGCTGCCATCTTGACTGTCGTTATGGTAACCGGTGTCTTTACGACAAACAAAGAACCGCTTTACGTTAAATGCGGGTTCAAAAATCTCAAACTTTATTTGAATAAACAAACAGATACGTATTTGTTCCTGCTAAAGTCAACACTCTGTAGATAGATAGATAGATAGATAGATAGATAGATAGATAGATAGATAGATAGATAGATAGATAGATAGATAGATAGA
>NW_013952467.1:1187429-1192645 GCF_001266775.1 Austrofundulus limnaeus
ATACATACATACATACATACATACATACATACATACATACATACATACATACATACATACTTTGTTCTATCCACAACCAACATTTCAGATACTTAACAATTATGTCATTGTTCTCTAAAAAGTCAGATCATTTTTTCCCAATTCCATATTTGCTTTAGGAAAGTACATTCTGTCGAAAATTTAAATTGTAGATATCTGAGATGATCCGAAATTATTTTAAATATAAGTAGATTTATGTATTTTCACACAGTTCTTTACAAACAAAACAAAACTTTATGTATGGATTTTACTATCCTCAAAACTAACTAAATCAAATCTAGTAATTAATTCAGTCTAATGATAATGTGATTTCTTCAACTTTACAGTGATGTCCTATCCTGGTCCTTGACAACCACTATCCTGCGCATTTAACTTGTTTCTTTGCTCTTCAACTTCTACGAAAGCTTGTTCCTCACCCATTCATTCAAATCAGGTGTGTTCATTGTCAAAGCTGGGAAACCTTTAAAAACGTGCAGAATAGTGGCCCTCAAAGACCAACATTTGACAACAGTGTGAGACTTAATGGCACAAATTTTACATCAGTATAAAAATAATTTTATTCATATCAGTGAATTAATTTATTTATTTAGGGCCAAGTCACAATGGTCGTCTCAGTGCACAGCACAAAAACATTCACATATTAAAGCCAGTTATTAAAAGTTATCAATATAAGGAAACCAGCAAACTGCGTTAATACTACAACATTTTTTCCTTTTTTAATTAAGAGATTGTGCTTTAAAAAATAAAATGGATTAAAATAAAATTATGAATGATAACAACTTCATTTTGACCATCCAAATGCTTTTATTGACAGAAATGAGGTATTGCTTCATTATATGCTACAACGGTCTGCCATACAACTGRGGTCGAGAAGCTGACAGATTGACGTCATCGAGACTGACGCAGAACGAACAGAGGCAGAGCAGCAACGGCAACAGCATCCCAGCTAACAAGAGGTACATCATCAATCTTTCACCATCAGCGAGGTGTTTTCTCACTGATCATCCTCCAGAAAAATAGTAAATAAAAACGGTAGGAACATCAGCGAGTGTACTGCTAGCTGTAACCAGGCCCTTTGTTTTTGTCTAGGATCCTGTCAGTTGCAGTAATTTCCCTTCGTTGTAGTTTGACTGTCATTGTCAGGTTAGAAAAGCTAGCTGTAGCTTCTTTTTGAATGCAGTTGAACAGGTGCTCAGTTTAGTAAAAAATAACGACACTGCTTATAAGGTTGGATTGTTATGTTTGGACACTACTGCGCCATTATGAAGAAATTGCAGTCAGTGCCATTATGGAAGTCCTATAATAATGATTAGTGCAGTAATAAACATAAGTAAAGCGTGTTATCCTTTGAGGAAGTGAAGCAAGGTTGTTAACGCTGATCCTCTTCCTGGCTTGTCAAGAAAGATTGACTCGTGTTCTTTGAGTTCATCTTCATTCACAGCTAAACTAATTTCTTTCCTTCCACCTGCTTAAGGAGTCCATTAATGCATAAAAATATAAGACACCAATTTTAAACTGTTGATATTTGTGTAATTAAAAGAAAATGAAAATGAAAATCTAGCACAGACATTTATAAAGCTTACAAAAGGGCTTATGTGATCATGAGTTAAATTTATAAAGTTTAGCTCTACTATGTTGGGGTCAATCTCTTACCTGCTTTTGAGACGATAATATTGAAGTGATCCAGTTTTCAGAAATGTTTGTTGTTAATAACAAAAACAAAACAAAAAAAAAACCAATTTGCAAAATACTAATTTCAAAGACAACTTTATCAAATCATTACATCTGTCAACTCCTCAGTTTTTGAAGTAAATAATCTTGTTTGAGTTTTGTCTTTCACACCTGAACAACAACACCAAAAATATTGTAGTTTTGTCTTGCATCTTGTGTGTGTATTGACCAATTGATGTATTTTAGAAAGAAAAATATTATTGATTTGGGCTTGTTTTTTATTTAATAATGCTCTCAATGCTTTCAGTGAGCAGAGTGCTGGATTGCTGACAGCCATGCTGTTGTAAATTGTTTAGGTTGTATTTTGACATTTTCCTGCTAAAGTTGTGCTTTAGATTGAAGCATGTCTGTGTCTTACTAAAACAAGCTGCATTGTTTTGCATCAGTGATGCCTTTACGCACYCATGAGATGCTTTGCACAGTAACTCACCCTGTCTTGTCAATAACTAGTTTGATAGTGTTAGCTCAGTTCACATTTTTTGTGTTATGGTTTTATTTACATTTTACAATGATTATTAAATATTATCATTATAGCAGCAGCCTACATTTCACAAACTCATGTTTTGTTGCAGCTTGTATTGTAAAATTTGGCCTAATCCACATTATTATTGATTTTTATAAAGTATCAAAAATGCAATTTGTCGTATGTAAGACACTGTCAACATACATCAAAATCTGTCATTAGATTCTGCACAGAAACCATCAGCAGCTAGTGAAATACTCTGAACTCCTTTCCACCATTCATTTCCTCTATTGTGCTTTTTGTCCCCATCTTGTGAAGTTCTCTTTTTGCCCCTCCAGTCAACCTTTCTGTTCATCTCAGCTAGTTCGCCTATTCTACCCGTTTACTCTGTTCTACTCCCCCCCCTTATGGACCACCCTGTTTTTTTCTCCCCACTTCCACAGACATAAAAGATAAGATGGCCACCTCCTCCTCCACTCTGGAAGAAGACGAGAGTTTGAAAGGTTGTGAAATCTTTGTGCAGAAGCACAACATCCAGCAGATCCTCAAAGAGTGCATTGTGAACCTCTGCATCGCTAAGCCCGAGCGTCCTATGAAGTTCCTGCGGGAGCATTTTGAAAAGCTGGAGAAGGTTGGTGACATCAACACTCAGTGTGAGCCTCTGTTTTCAGTGTGGGATTTCTGTAGGTTTATTTTGTGTGTTGTATGTTCAAGTGGCTGATTGCCACTATTTCTAAAATCTACATTGGATAGGTAAAATGCATTTTAGTTGCAGTGCATGATGTAGTAAAATAGTAAGTAATAAAATAGTCTTAAAGTTATAAAATGAATAATTTAGGTTAATGTTTGTTATCTTTATTTCATAGATAATATTTTGTAACATGTTTTATATTCAACAGTTGCTTCTGTCTATTTTTCCACTTTGTGCCTTTGTGTTTTCTGAGTGTAACATTGTTCAGGGGATTTACCTAAAAACATAACAGTGTTTTATAATAATAACCAACAATAAAATGTTTCAGGATGTACAAGTACCCATTATTTGAAACAAATGGTCTTCACAATAAAGTCCCTTAGTATTTAACCAACGTGGAATGAGCTGGTTGTTGGGCTTTGATCCTGCAGAGACCTACTTGGCTTGGTTGCTCATGAGTGCATCATGGGATTTGTTGATTTGAACAATGGGCTCCACTCTTACACTGCTGGCAGAATTGGGTCACCAAGGAAGGTGTGTGAGCTGGAGCTGCAGGATGTTCCTGGTGCTCTGATATCACAAACAAAAGAAATGATTGTGGACAAAAAAAGAGCATCTTGATGTCTAAAGGGTGGAACATGGTGAGGAGGGGGTCCTCCTCTGTGCTGCAGGGGTTTATGAATGTGCGTGGTACCTTGTGAAAGCCATCTGATTTTAGCAGCAACTAACATGTGATTCATGTATTCTTTTTCGCATCTGTCGTGTAACCCCAAGTTTAAATATGGAAATTACAAAAAAAAAAGTGGCAAAATTGCTCTGTTTGCAACTTCTTTCATGTTCRGACTCCCTCCATAACAGTCAAAGAGACTCAGCATCAAAATGAGCATAACACTATTAACAGAGCTGCTGCTGTTACTGATGCAGTAGTTATTTGGGATTCTAATGCTGCACAGTCAGAGAGGCAGCATGAATACTAATATATGTGATCAAGCACAACAGAAGAAAGTTTCACGTTATTCTTGCCATAAGACAACGTGCTACATCCTCACTGGCACTTCTTGTTAAGAACCTGCAGTGTGTTGTATAAAAAAATAACAAAAAAAAAATCAGTTTAAACTAATATGAATCAGTGCGATTTGTGGAGCTAACTGCATGTAATAAATAGAAACACATGCATAATGTATTTTCTTCAGAAAGTTACCATCTTAGCAATAGAGTCAGTTTAAAGGGTTATTCTCAGCTCAGTCCTCATGCCCATCCCACAGAGCAGACAGATGTGGGCCAGTCTGGTGCCAGGCTGGCTCTGTTGGTTGACTGCTGGTATGGCAAATGTTTTGTCAGTTATGTGGGCCAGGTCCAGCAATGATGACACTGTGGTGGCCCAGCTGTGGTTTGGTTTATGTGGTTCTGGCCCATTCATGGACCACCTCTGGCACACCACATCTGGGCCACCAAAGGGCAGTTATTCTTTGTGGTATCTGGGCCAACTGTTAGTGCCTTGATGTGGGCCAGAACTGGGCCAGACACATTTTGCTATGTGGAATATGCACACATATTGACTCTGCATGTCATCATTAGTGTTTGTGTCCTTGCGTGTTGGATCTTTTTGTAGTCCTTAGGATATGGCTTATTGCTTAAGAAGCAGAAGTTACAGTGAAAACAGACGTGTGTGCAAGTGGCAGGAAAAACAAATCTGCAGCCTTCTGGGTTTTTTATTGTCAACAGGAGCGTAAAACTATTGTGGTCAGCCCGTTCAAATCTGTGCAAGAATTATGAGGTCAGTTATTTGTGGAGGGAAATGGGCCATGCATGTTTTGTGGTGTCCCACTTATTTAAAAGGCTTACTCTTTTCTAAATCCATTCCCTATCAACATTATTACCTTCATGTAAGCTTTATTGATCAGAAAACAACAGTGATCAACACTTTTTTGTATTTTATCCTCCATGTCTGTGTTTTTTTTTTCATGGCCATTCTCATCAGCACTACTCGCCCACTGCAGGCGGTAACCAAGGCAACATAGGAGGATAGATAGACTGTAGAGCATCCTGTATTCAGTGAACTCTTTCTTCACAAAGTTTATTTCGTCTGTTCTCTATACTGCTTTTCAACATTTTAAATAGATTACAGGGTGTGTTCACTTTTTCCAAATCCCATTTCTTATCTGCAAGAAGTGTTTTCTGTTTCACCCAGTTTGATTTTCTTTCTTTCTTTCTTTCTTTCTTTCTTTCTTTCTTTCTTTCTTTCTTTCTTTCTTTCTTTCTTTCTTTCTTTCTTTCTTTCTTTCTTTCTTT
>NW_013952467.1:1192765-1194891 GCF_001266775.1 Austrofundulus limnaeus
CTTTCTTTCTTTCTTTCTTTCTTTCTTTCTTTCTTTCTTTCTTTCTTTCTTTCTTTCTTTCTTTCTTTCTAACAGAATCGTGTTTTGAACTTTTTGTGCCAGTGTAATAACATTGTCTTTTGTGTGCTGTAAATGTGAAAATGACAGTCAATGGGCTTCCTTTATGCTGCCCATTCGTTCATGGTAATGATACTTTTTATTTCTACAAAAGAAGAGTAATCTCATTTCTCATAGCTTCTTTGCTATAGCTGAGTTTTGTTCCAGGATTATCTTTTAAGAGAGAAGTCTTAATCCAAGTCTTTTTAGTTTCTTCAAAGCTTGTTTGTTTACATTACACTTGTTTGTATATTGTGCAGAAGGTTGCAATGATATTGGACATTTTTGGCATTAGGTCATTAAAGCAATGATTAAAAATGCAGTCTGACTTCAGAGTTGCAGTTTTTTTGTGCCATGCTTATAATCTTAATGTGATTCATCTTGCTCTTATTTGAAATGGTGCATATTGCATAACTGTGGTGAAAACAGTGCGCATGTGCTTTAAGTGGTGGGACGTTTAATGAGTGTGAATATGTCACTCATCATGTAAAGCGAGCAGCTTGCAGCACAGATGTTTTTATACATTAGGCATCTTCATCATTCCTAACAGTGTTCCCAGATGTCCCACAAGCACTGTTGCTGACTTTGTGTTCTGAAAACCTGTTAAGTATTGTAGAAGTTGTTGAAACCAGTGTTTTGATCTTTGCCTAGCATACAGRCTGCAATGATAGCTTAGTCGCAGGGGTGTCAAACTCCAGTCCTCGAGGGCCGCTATCCTGCATGTTTTAGAGGTTTTCCAGCTCCAACACACCTGATTCAGTGATTGAATTAACTCTTCAAATTGGGCAGAAGCCTGTTAATTACCCAGCGATCAAAATCTGGTGTGTTGGAGCAAGAAAACCTCTAAAACATGCAGGATAGCGGCCCTCGAGGACAGGAGTTTGACACCCCTGGCTTAGTGTTACGATCCAGTAGTTGCAAGTCATAACTAGGACCTGAAAGAGTMTACAGTTCTGCAGGCAAGATTCCAAAGCTGCACTCATCTATCAGGAGCAATGCAAACAAGCAAACAGGGGTAAAACCAACAGGCCTTTTGGTAATGAGGAACCTGCAGTTTACCATAACAGCATCTGATATTGGAGCCTGAAACTTAGTATGTCAACTTTTATAAACAAACTCCTCCGTAAGACTTCCTGTCTCTTTTTATTTTTCATTCAGCTGGTATTTTGTATTGCACAGAATCAGATAGTACGCTATGATAATGTTCCAACATGCAAGGAGAGTGTGATGAGATTTTTCTCTTGGTTATGAGAAAATGCCTGAGGAGTAGAGGAGAAGTGCGCTGGTGCCAGGATGTACAGAGTAGTAGCAACTACAGGGGAGTGAAGTTGATGAAGAGAGAACTGTGGAAGCTAGACTTCGACAAGGTGACTATTTGTGAGCTGCAATATGGTTTCATGACAAGAAAGAGTGCCACAGACACCGATGTTACTTTATGGATGCTAATATAGAAGTGGAGAGGGTCAGAAAGAACTTCACCATGTCTTTGTGGATTTAGAAAAAAATCAGATGACAGGGTGCCAAGGAAGGAGCTGTGACGTTGACTTTTTTATTTGTCATTCAGGCATTCACTTACAGTGTACAAAGAATGAAATTACACTTCAGGAGAGTTTTACAATGTAGAAATTATATTATGGAGACTTGAGTTTTGAAATTTACTGACTAAATATAAAAATGTTCACAGAAATGAACATTTAAAAAATCTAAAAAATGAGCAAAGATCTGCAGAATGAGCATGTTGAGAGAATTTGGACTTTCAGAGATGTATGTTAGACAGGTACATGGTATGTATGAGAACAACAGGACAATTGTGAGATGTGCTGCAAGAGTGACAAATAGCTGAAAGTCACCCATAGTAAGAGAGTAAATGGAAGGGGGGCAGGTGAATATGGAGGACCAAACCTATCATTATTGGAAATAAATGTATAAATATATAACTGGCGTATTAAAATAAATTATAGGGTCAAAAAGAAGTTTGACAAATAAATTATTGTGCCATTAAATCAATTACATCAATTATTTAGATATAA
>NW_013952467.1:1195451-1201877 GCF_001266775.1 Austrofundulus limnaeus
TCCTATTGGCCGAGGTCTAGTTTAAAGGAACCTCGGCCAATAGGAGAGAAGCTGGGGCGAAATAAAATATTATTAGGTGAAAAAGCATGTTTTAAATATATGTGATTGGTGATAAATGTGAAAGAAGAAAATAATGGCTTGGAAAAGTCAAATTACAACAAATGTACTTGTAATGAATAAACATAAACAAAAATATGCGATAAAGCACATTGAGAAAATATAATCCTTCAAAATTAAAATGTAAATACACATTTATATCTAAATAATTGATGTAATTGATTTAATGGCACAATAATTTATTTGTCAAACTTCTTTTTGACCCTATAATTTATTTTAATACGCCAGTTATATATTTATACATTTATTTCCAATAATGATAGGTTTGGTCCTCCATAGGTGAAGCAGTGAGGCTACAAGGAGCAGAGCTTTAAGTTGTTAAATCAGAAATGCATGGGAGCTAAAAACTGCTACACAGCTAATTAAGTTTAAGACTTACTCAAATCAGATAGAGTATTTTTAAAAGCCAATCAGAAACCAAAAACTGAATGTCTAAATTGAAATACTTCTAGGTGACATAAATGAAAAAGTAAGGTGCGGTGAACATATTTCTGATAGTGACAGAGATGTAAAAAAATTGTTTGCAAAGAACACAAATCTTGAAGTGTGTAACCCTTACTGAAAAAGAGAGGGATGAAAATCTCTGCTCAAGATTTAAACTATAAAAAGCCCAGAGTAAAGCATGGGACAAACTTATGATAACCCTGTGATACTTAAAAACAAAGGAGGCTTTTTGGTGACTCTGATAAGAGAGAGAAAACCCACAAATAGATTCAAACAAAAACAGAAACATTTCTTTTGAAAGTAAATTTGATGCAGTTTAATTAATTTCAATGTCAAATTTATTTATATACAGTGGCACAATAAAAACAACAAAAGCATGGCCAAAGTTCTTTACAGTTCAGTCAAAGACTCGTATCACTAAATCAAAAATAAAATACATAAACACAAAATAAAACCAAAATGTGTGGTTATTTTTAATTTGGTTTTTGGTGGTACAGCTGAATTTTTGTGTTTAGGACGTGTGTTTCAATGATTCTGCATGGCTAAATGCAGATTATTATGCCAAGTAAAACTGATGTTATTGTGCTGAATGAACCCTGTTAGTGAGAGCCCTTCATATCTCATTATGGAGATGTCTTTTCTGTCAATCAGCTGCTGCCTCCCCCTCTGTTGTAAAATGAGAAGACACTCTGCTCTGACAGCCATTCAGTTGTCACCAGGACCTATCATAACAAATCCACCAGTCCCTTCAAAGGCCTCTGATTCACAATTCATCAAGAGGGTTTATTGTTTGTTGAGTCTGCTGAGAGCATTTAGAGGAAATATTTACTTCACAAGACCTGCCTTTGCTTCTAATTTTGTGTTTTGCCTTGTGCCTGCCTGTCCTCTTTTCTGCATGAGATAAGTCTAAAAAGGTGCTAGTGATATTCACTCACCATTTTAGTGTCACGGGTCTTAAATTTTTAGTTCATGTGAGGCTCATGGGTACCCACCTTTGCCTTCGGAGCTGTAGCAGAAATGTAATTAGTGTCTCCATACTCTGTGCTCACTCATCACTACCATGCTGTGAGTTGGGCAGTTTGTTAAATCACTTTGGGTTGCTCGCAGTGAACCGGAGCTAAACCTATGTGGCTCACCCGGGGGTCCCACAGGTACATCAGACCCTTGGCTCCTTTCTCCACGGTGGTCCTTCTTTGTCTTTTCTCATCTGCCCATTTCACCCTCCCATTTTTCCATCTAATGTTTGTGTGAGAAACGGGATATGTACTGAAACAGCACTGGAAAAGCAATAATTTTCTTGTGTTTTGGTAGAATCTTTTGTTGCTACAATAGGGTTAAATAGTCGTTTGTAAAAGTTGAATATTATTACCTTCATTGATTGGTTGAGCTTTTAGAATGCAAGAAAATCGGTATGCATATTAATGGCAGATGAAATGTTTTTTGATCAAGAAAAACAATGGAATCAGTAGATGTTTTTGTTAGAAGAGTTCTGGTCATTTGCAGGTAGTTTTTCAAATTAAAGCTAGGGCGTTAATATACTGACTGGAGACAAGCTTCGCTGTGAGTTTCAACAATAAATAAAATGAACATCATCAGTTCTGTCAGACCCACTACAGCAGTGAACATTCTGTCCATTGTTGTGCTTTAATTGTGTGGAACAGAGTGATGAGTAGACTGTTAGCTCCTGCTGGTGGATCAGCTCTGCATGCTTCATTACCTTTGTGTGACTGTGTGAATTTGTGTGCATGTGTGGTACCGTGTTGGTTTAGGTCCATTCACATACGTTCAGRCCCTGCAATGGAGAGTGAAACTGTTTGTGTCACTGGATGAAGTAAGGTAACCACTTACACACATTTGCTTATTTTTCTCTCTAACTGAAATCAGATATGAACTTAATAGAAGAACCGAAATTTGATGTTTGTTCTGAAATCCCACCAATCCTTTTTGATGGGTTTAATACTTTTGTGCTCAGCGTGAAGGGTACTTGGACTGATTATTAGTCGGTAATCAAAGCTTTTCAAATGAGCTAGTCATAACTTTGGTTTATATCTTTGTGGCACTAATTGATTCAAGAAAAGAAGGAGGCATGATAGATTCATTTTAATAAACTTCATCATCCATTAAAAGTGGTCCTGATGATGGTTTGAATAACAGTGACTTTATCCAGAGTGAGTCTGTGCGAGATTGAGTTTGTGTCATCTTATCACACTTTAGTCTCTGAAATAGAGCCGATAATGCAAAGTCCACTTTAAAAGCAGTTTTTTTTGTGTGTGTGTGCAGCTTGTGTTCGGGTCCTCTTTCTCCTCTCGTGTTTCTCGAAGCTCGTCCTCTACGTCTGGCACACAGCTGGTGATGTTGACGCAGGAAGAGCAAAGGAGAGAAAACAGGGTAGAGTTGGAAGCAGGATTTTAAATGAGGAATGTCTTGTTTCATAAAAAACAGCAGCAAGAAAAGACTCATTTTTGTGTTACGTTAGCATTAGCCCTAGAGACACTGTTGTCTGAAAAGACAATATTTTTGTTGCTGCAGAAAAAAAAATACAAAAAGCATTGCTGCAGCTTATGTTGAACTAATGAAGCCTCCTGTGTAGACACTTGCAGGATAAATAATTGTGCTTTATGTCAGTTGGGTTCTTTTGTGTGATTACTGTGAACACACAACACTACGGATTCTTGTTGAAACCAGACACAACATCCTCACTAGATTACTGACCCTCTGAACTTAGGAGGAAACATGTGGGGAGGAGAGAGATTAGTAAAAACAGTGTAAAAAAACAGTGTGGGAGAGACAGGGAGTGTTTGGATCTGTTCTCCGGTACACAGCAGACACACACCATTTGGTCAGAACAGAAGTCTGTGCTGAGGACTGAGGAGGGTGACGTTTTCCGTTCTGTTATCTGATTATTCACTTGGATGTGCGAGAGAGTGCAGGCAGGAGAGGCAGCCTGTAAGCAGGCGTCAGAACTACTGTGCTCAAATGTAAGTGTGCGAGCCACATAGTTGCTTTCGAATCAGACCAACTTGTGATGCTCACAGTGGCCGGTTGTCATAGTGACGGAGGGTAGCAAGAGGAGCCTGCTCATTGCGCCACCTGATTGTGAGTGCGAGAGAGAGAGAGAGTCAGACAGAGGGTAGAATGCAGCGACACGGAGTTGCGCAGCAGTGATGGAGAGACGGGCTTTTTGCTGCCATCAGTGTTTTCATCAGTAGACTTGTGCTGCTGTGTCGAGGGTTACTGGAGATATTTTGCCACTTTCTCTCTTTGTCTCAACAACTTGGATTATCGCCTGTGTTCTGTGCTTGAATGGGAAGATGCTGATGCCCTATGATGTATGTGTCAAGTGTGTGTGAGATGTGAATTCACGTGTTGATTTCCATGCTCGCCTGGAGACCCACAGACACACAGTTTGACTCAATGCCTGCTGCCTCTGACAGGCTGAGGGACACACAGCAGGCCTGACCAGGGGCCCTACATGCCATGGTAAATAACGCTGGTTATAAACTTAATTTGGAGTTAGCATCCTGGCGCTAACCTGTGCAATCTTTTTAAGGATACAACATTGTACCAGCTTTGTTGTCAGATATTTTTAACATCCTTTCTGTAAGTATAAATGAATTGAAGCAGTTATTTGTAACTTTCAGCAGCATGGTATGTGTGCTAGTGACTTAGCCTTTCTATTTTGTCTGGATCAAGAATGAAACTGTGCATGATTGTATCCCTGTGGTCTTTTCCTGTTCTCTTTGGGATGCAGTGTTTTACCTAATTGCAGACATTGCTGTCCTATTTGAGCTGAGTGTGTGAGCTTTTGTCTTCTGCAGTCTGCCTAAAGTGTTAGAGAAGTACGTGTGTTTGTGTGTGTGTGTGAATTCTGGTGTCCATCTTTTCCTCCTGCAGGCTATGTTGTCCCACTTTGATACTATGTGTAAGCAAAAAGAATAGTGATGTGTCCTTTTCTGACTTACATTTGTGTGCGTAAGTTTATGTTGTGTGAAACACTCAAATTCAAACAGAACAAACAGAAATGTAGGAAAAGTAAGTGATGCGACAGTGACCAAAAAAGGAGTAATTGATACTACTTTAGAGTGCAAGCCAATGAATTTCTCAAGAACTTCCTAACCGGGTAATGATTCGTACTGCTGCAGTACAAGTATATCTTTTTAAATTTTCATCACAACTTTATCAAACAAATCTTCTCGGTCCGTGGACTTTTTTGGTCATTTGTTTTTTTGTTATAAAAACAGATTTTGCAAAACAAAACTATTTATTTATTTATTTATTTATTTATTTATTTATTTATTTATTTGTTTGTTTGTTTGTTTGTTTGTTTGTTTGTTTGTTTCATTTTAAAAGCAACATTAAAAACAGGTGGTAATTCTATTTGAACTTTATTTACAAAAAAAGGGAAAAAGTCTTTCTTTTTTATATTTGTTTAACTGAAAGTTTAACAAGTTTGACTGTCAACTCTAATACGTATACAGAATAAACCAGCGTCTGTTTCTACTTTAGGAAAAAGATTCTCAGTTAATGGATACTGATGCGAGTGATTTTTAAATGATGGGAATGTAATGCTCACAATGATAGCACATAGTCCAAAGTTTATTTTTCTATTTTGATTTGTATTTCTTTATCTCTTTTTGTAATTGTGTCATTTGTTCTTTAAAATTGAACCACTCTTATTCACATTTTTATATTTTTAATAATCATTTGCTAAATACAAAAATGTTCTTGAAAATGTGAATATGTATAAACAGATACAGTAAGCACCTATCTGTATTTATATCTATAGATACACAAAAGCTGTAACATGGCTATCTTTGCACAGGTTGTTCTCACACTGCTTTTGTGTTGAAGTAAGCCCACATATTGTCAAGACTTCAGTGCTTTTATTGTGTACTTATGCTAATGTGTTAATCAAGCTTGCAGTCAATAATTAATCACATGCAGAGAGTGCAGTATTTGAAACAGTCAAACACAAGCTTGTTTTATCCCTGTTGATGTCTTTATTTCTTGTTTTCATCCTTTTGAGAAGAAGACAATAATTGGCTGCTTTTTCTTCTACTTGAATGCCCCTTGTTACAAATTTCAAGTTTGTATTATTACAACCGACCTGCTTAACTATGCTTATAATGGAAGTTAAAAAGGATGTTTTTACAAATTTGCTCTGCTCATTTCCACTTATGATGAAAAAATTGACATTTTTTTGTCTTCCTCAAAGTAACGTTGCTTTCCATCTCAAACATCTTGCCTCTGTCTTTGTTTTTACAGGAAGAATGCAAGCAGATTATGGCACGCCAGAAATCTAACAGCCAGTCAGACTCACACGATGATGAAGTTTCTCCTCCTCCACCAAATCCTGTTGTCAAGGCCCGCCGCCGCAGGGGAGGAGTCAGCGCAGAAGTGTACACGGAGGAGGATGCTGTCAGCTACGTACGAAAGGTCTGTTTTCCAGCAGCTGAAATTATTCAAACATCGTCCCGTATTTTCAGCAACATCAAACGATATTGAAGCTGGCTATTGTTCATTAAAATGTTGGTCTTTACACCCACCAAAAAGCATGAATGAAAATATTCTAATCAAAGATTTAATTTTGCTTTCCATCTTGAAGGTTTATCATAATGTTAACTGCTATGGCAATATTTATTTAACAAAGACAGAAATACGTGGTCCAAGAATGAAGGTACTCCGTGAGATGATCAGCTGAGTTTTATTGCAACAACAGGAAACACAGAGAACAACCTGCCATGTCTCTGTGCCTCTGCTTCTCTCTGTCACTGTCTCTCCACACTACTGTTGAACACTGTTGAACACTAAAAGAAAAAAATTGTATAGGTCCTCTGGACAGGTTCTTCTCTAATGAAACGTTTC
>NW_013952467.1:1202751-1206440 GCF_001266775.1 Austrofundulus limnaeus
ATATATATTAACAAACACCATTCTGTCATCTTAGCAAGATTTGAAAACACAAAGATAAACACAAGTGATATCTAAGAATGACTGTTGTTAGCAAATCTTGTTCTGACTTTAATCATTCTGTCTGCAGATGAACAGCATGTCATGAAAACCTAGGTCATTAAAGATTATCATGAATTACTTGCTTAAACAGAAAAGTATTAGTTCCACCACATTAACTTAACTCAGAAAGTGAGTAATGATAGAATTAAGTTTTGTGGAAAATCTTAGTCATATTAAGGTTAATCCACTACCTGATCAAAGAAAAGTCACCACCTTTATTTAATAAAGCAAATAGCTCTGTGAAAAAGTACTGCAGTGATTAACATTTTTTAGCTGGCTACAAGTTATTAATCCTTATTGATACAATGCGCAGGTTCCTTTTCCTAACACTTTTTGACAGTGCCTGGATTCATTTGGCTCAAAACACTAATTACAGAAGCGTAACATTTTGCTTTTACATGTGAACTGGCTGCCACATTGCCCACAGATATTTGGAAAGAACAACAACAAAAAAAGCTTTGTGCAACAGTTATGGTAAAAGGACAAAAATTAAAGCAATTTTGGATAGAAATATCGCAACTACAACTATTTGTGACATGTATCTACATCTGCATATCATTAAATATTATTGCAGTCATATGTATGGAAATTTTCTGTATATTAAATTTATGCAGAAAAAACTGTATTTATATTATATTTATACCGTATATACTTTCTTGAAATTAAGAGCAATACATGCAATCAAAACATTATTCACTATTAAGTTACAGATTACATACAGTATATTATATGTTGCTTCCTTGGCCTGACCACAGAGACACAGTTGAAGATGTCACAATTTTAATGCATCTTTTAATATTTTTATAAGCAAAAATGCCCACACAAGCAAAAGGGAACAGTATTTTTTTCATTGTGTTATGCATTGTACAGTAAATTAAGTTGTACCATAAATTACACAGATTTCCCCCCATTTTGCAGGTAGACATAGAGAGAAATATCACAGATTTTTTTCAAATCTCATGTATTTTTTCAAAAATTCAGCTTCAAATTTATTTTATGTCTCAGAGGCTGTAGGACACAAAACAAAACAGTAAATAAAATTAAATAACTATTTCCCAACCTTGCTGCTAGAAAGAAGTTTGCCACCTCTTCTCATCCTCCTTGCCCTACTCATCTGCGCTGCAGGCACTGTTATCTCCACCTCGCGTTCTTGTCTTTCCCTCCAGCTGACAGTTCACCCCCACGCCCATTAAGACTTAAAAAAAGTGTGTACTAATACCAGGACCTACATTTTACCTTTGCACAGCCTCTCATTGACACACATACACATTGTGTGTCTTTTCTGCAATAGCCAAATTGTTAATCTCRTGACATGAATTGCTGGGTAATGACATGACAGTATGAACCCCCATCACCATGTTGTAATTTCATGGCCACTGGAGCATATATTGTCAGGTGTGTGCTTGTATAGTTGTGTATTTGCTTTTCTTAGACTGAGGTCTCTGCTAGACACAGCATCCATGTGTGGTAGTGAAAAGTGTGCCATCATCTCTGGCTTCTTTATTTTGTCCATTCCTCGTTATTGCAAGGACTGACAGAGATGCACATGCAACAATATTCACAGCCACCCTAGTAGCATATGAAAACAAAATTACTGCATGGTGTTAGCGTACACAAAAACCTACCAGTCAAGTTAATCAAAATCAAATTAGACCATAAAAGCACATTATTGCCTTAGTGTGACTCAGCATTGTAGGCTCTCTTACTTTTGATGAGGTTAACACACAAACTCTCACACACAATTAGTGCTCAAATCTTCCTACTTTACTTTTATTAAAAAACTCCACTGTGAAAATTAACTGTGGGTTTTAACACAACACAACCAATTAGCTAACTCTGTTCCTCTGATTAAAATGGCTTTGTTTTAAACTGCAAGGAGTCCTAAAAAATAGAGATTCCAGTCAGTCCCSGTTTGAGACGGTGCTATTAGTTAAACTTGCATCAAGGTACACTTAACACTTTCAGAAATGTAGTTGTTTTTGATTAATATGAATTTGAATATGGTGATAAGGACAAATGAATAGATAATTAATCTAACTTATCTGGCTTTACTTTTTGATTAGTACAAAGACCAGAGATGACAGTAGCTCTGCCAAATAATTACTTAAATTAAAGTTCAAGATGTGTGCTTTCAAAAATACGTAAATACTGAAAGTAATTAAAATTTTGAAGTTTTTAAGCAATTCATTTCACTTGAGTGTTGTCAAGAATAAGCACTTTTCTAGGTGCTCAAAGACACTTTACAGTTTCATACATTATTCCTTCATTTCTCAGTCACACTCAGTGGTGTAAGTGTGGCTGCCATTCTGCACCTTCGATCCCTCCAGACCACCACAATCACACCCACCTATTTACATATGGGGAAGTCTGGTTAGGTGTCTTGCCCAGGGACACAACGACAATATGCACTCAGGGATTTGAACCAGCAATGCTCTGGTTGCAAGGTGAACACCTACCCCTACGTCACTGTAATTTATCTTCGTATTCATACCCCTTTTACATGCACTGTCAAGCTCATCTCTAGTCACCACTTCAAGGACAAGGCTTGAAAAGGTTTTTGATAGTTATAGCATTAATGACAAATTAGGAGCTCTAAATCTAATCTTTAGGAGAAGGATTTCACACTGAGCTTATTATTTATTTGTAATATTTGGACTAGTTTGCTAAATTGAAAGTAATATTTGTCACAATAAACTAGAAACACTTTTGTACAAAGCAATTTAACAAAGTTTATTTCATAGAAATCCATTAATATAACAAAGGGACTAAAGGTCTAAAATGCTCTAACTTTGGTCTTAAATGAGATGAGTCCAAGTTAAAATCAGGAGGAACTAATCAAGATCTTAACAAAGACCTGTAATAGTGCTGAAACATGTCTAGTATACCTATACCTATTGTACCTATAAGACAACACTAGWGGGACAGAAACTATTCTTTTTTTTCCTTGCAACCAGGATAAAGCTGCATTTCACCACCTATTGTATATCGATGTACCATGTAATTTTAGTGTTTCGGTGGAACAAAATAGTTACAAACTACACAAACATGGCCAAAAAGTAACTTGTAACTAAAGCCTTTAGAGAATATTGCTGGAAAAAGGTATGATTTTATTGTTAAAATGTAGTGGAGTAAAAGTAAAAAGTTTTCCAAAAAATGCCACTCAAGTACAGTAAATTCTCAAAAACTTAAGTGTAGTACTCAAATAAATTTGCTTCATTACTGCCTAGCTCTGCTCCTTCGTGACAGCGTTGTAGCTAGATTTTTACATAACATGAGTAAGAGACTGACCTAAAATCTGTGTCCCTCTTCAGTTCAGTTTCCAGACCTGACCAGCATTTTTCTCTTTCTTACCACAGAGTAGCCACACTTGTACGTGGATAGTCAGATAAACCTTCAGTACTTCCTAATTTATGTATGATGTGGCCAAGTGTGCGTTTGTGTGCATATTGTGCACTGCACAGTGTGGTTGTCTTCATGTGGAGACATCTGTTGCCTTAACTTAATTACAGCCTAACTCCTCCTCTCTCCCAGAATGAGAGGCAAGCTTACATACACACACACACACACACACACACACACACACACACACA
>NW_013952467.1:1206450-1210504 GCF_001266775.1 Austrofundulus limnaeus
ACACACACACACACACACACACACACACACACACACACATGCACGCTTGTGCACGCGCACACACGCACACACTTTGCGCCTTTCCTCAGTCATTTAGAAAAAAATAGGTCTTTTTTTAAAACTCTCTTCTCCTTTATCTTTTTATTATTACTTGCCTTTTCTGTACCATGTTCAAATTAGTGTAAATTGTCTTCTACTCATAAACACAGACTTCTGCGTTCGGCTGCTTTGTTGTGGCTTCACATGTTGCCATTCCCTCTTCACAAGTGCACACTGCAACGTCTGAGACATGAAAATGCATGTTTTATGAATGATTTCAGTGCTCTTGTGAATTTTTAAGGTCTGTGAGATTTTTTAGTGCTATCCCTGAACAGATGGGCCTTCCCAAAAATACACAGATGCACGTGTGGGATGTTTCTTTCAGAGTTTGCCAATACTCTGCTCTATAATTACTCAATTTGGTTTTCTTTTGAAGTGGGTCGTATTACGTGTTTGTGTTGGTTTGTTTCATGCGTCCACCTGCTCTTTGTTGTTGCTGTCCAGTTTACTATAATTACTTCTTTGTCTACACAGGTGATTCCTAAAGACTACAAGACCATGACTGCCTTGGCTAAAGCCATCTCTAAGAATGTGCTGTTTGCTCACCTGGATGACAACGAAAGAAGGTACAAAGCCTTATTAGATATAATACTGTAATTATTTATTGTGCCAAAAATTCAAAATTGTGTTTAGATTAAATGTTTTGTAAGATGATAAAACTTTCATCCATCTCTATTGGTCATTTTACTGCTTCTGCCGTCATTGTGTGCCTGTCTGTATCAAGTCTATAAAGCCAACAAAATAGCTGAACATGGGCAGAAGTGGCTGAAGAAGTGCACAGATGGGTGGGTAAGAGATAGCTGGGTGTTTGTGTATTTTGTTGGTTATTGTAGAAATCTCTGAGAATACTTGTACTGTGTTACATGTTTATTTATAGACAGTGATTTCAAATGGCTTAGAAATAATTCTTCAAAGATTTTTTTYAGACAGTGACGGAGATGCCATCTTTCCCTCAAGTGCTCTTTTTCACCATCTGCTTGCATTTTTGTACGTTTTCCTTTTTCAGTTGCTCTCTCATCCTTACATCTGTCCCAGCATGGCTCTGAAAGGGAATGGGGTATTGTGGGAAAAGCTCTCAGGTGGCTGYTGGTTCAGTCTGCCAGCCGGAATAGAGTTTCATTGGCGGGGAGAATCCATTATGCTCCATGGAGAGGAAAACACTGGAGCTTTCCTGTTGGCTAGAGCCTCCACGGACCAAACTCAAAACACAGTTTTTCCATTCTTTCGTCAGCTGACAGTTTGCAGTGCTCCCTTGGCACAGGCAAGCAGCCTTTTGATTGTGTGTCTCTGCCCCTGAAGGAGCCATGAGCGGGGTGCTACATGTGATTGATAAAGACAGTTTGAAAAACCACATACTTGGGTGGTTGCTGTGGCGGATGTCATTTAACTCAGAATGGTTTTTGACACCATACGATAAACCAGCAGGTTTTAATATACGCATTTGCTCTGCCAAGCTATGTAATGCTGTTGTCATCAGCTCATGAAACCATGCATGATATAGATTTTACTGGATGGGCTATCATGTTAGCTTGTCTCACTATGCAAAGTTACCATACGTTAATGTTGTGCACACACAAATTCCTTTTGGTATTTTTGTGTGAACAAGCAGAATAAAGTTTCAGCAAATAGACTGCTTTAGTTCATATTTTGAAAACAGTTGGATGAGCCTACTGAACAGAGGCAAAACTCGCTGGAGAAATCAAATCTCTTGACTGGTTTTGGAATGTGTTTGTGTGGATCTGAAGATGTAGTTGGTGAAAAGGAAATTTGGAGAGGGGTCAGGCTGTGGACTGACTTTTGCCTCTGTTCTTGGGTAAGAATTGGAGAAGGAGAGATAGATGGGTGAGTAGAATGATCAATAATAAAATCATAACCAAATATTTTAATACTACAAAAAATCCTTTAAATTTATATTAAAATACAGTATATCTCCATTAAAAACTACATGTATGTTATATTTCACCCTAAACAAGAGTTTTAATAAAGATTTTTTTGTCTTCATTATTACTGTACATGTACAAAGACAAAGAAAGTATTTACAGTAAATAGCAGTCATTGAGCCATAAGTTTCCTAAGTTACATTTATTGACATTATAGTATTGAAGAAATTTATTGGGGTTTTTTACTACTGACTTTTAAAGGCACTACACATTTAATAGTCTTTTCTTAGGTAAAACATGATACAGTTTTATAAACCATTGTGTGAATATGTTTGTGATTATATTGTTGATTTTATGTACAGACTGGTCTGAGTGGCTGTCACAGACGGCTACTTAGAGCGGAAGGTACATACCAGAAGTAGCAACTTGCCTGAACATATATTCAACACATAATGGCTGAATGTAAAGAAACACTAGCCAAAACAGGAATTATGCAAACATAAGCGCTGTTTGTGGCTGTATGACTCTTTCACATTCAAACATTCAACTGGTTACGAACACGTATTGAGGTAAACGAATACGCCTAAATTATAACTTATCTTTCAGAATAGTCCTGCAAGAACAGACAAAAAAGAAAACCAAACTCATAGCTTTAAAGTGAAGAATACATTTTGCGTGAATGCCTTCTGTTACTGGCATTGATGCATTTACTGATTAAAGTACACCAGCTTTTTGTAGATGTGCCAGGCCTGCCTTGGACTGACGCAGATCAGCAGATGGAATCTAACTACATGGCCCCCTCTCAGCCTGCCTCTCAGTCTCTCATGCTTGCTCTCCTCTCATTCTGCTAGCAGCTGGCTCTTTGGCTTATCAGATGTTCTAACAAATATGGTCTCAGTGACAGTTGAAACTTTTCATTACAAGGAGAGTAGAGTAGATCAGTGGAGTAGAATATTTTTTCATCTGAACCATAAGCTTTATCTTTGTTTTACTCCGACTGTAAGTTTATGTCAAGGAAACAACTTGTATGATTATTAGTCACTCAGTAGTTATGCAAGCTAAGGACCATGCATGTGTTCCCTCATTAGCACTACATTATATTATCATCCCCTTCAGTAGGAAGCAAGATTAAAAACAGAGAAGGCCTCTTTGCCTCTGTGTGCTCTCTACTCGTTTTCTGCTCTCATCTTCTTTTTGTGGCTTTGTTTTTTTTACTGTTATCTATCACCCTGTATGTCATTCATTAGCCTTCAGACCGCCTCAGCGTATGTCTTTCTAGAAATCCGTAATCTGTGCTCACTGCTCACCTTTAAAGCAGTGTGTCTTAGGAGCTTTTTAACCAACCTAACGAAGAAGCTCAGTAGTTCACTAGTCTTGTTTTCTTTACCATATACAATCCGATGTTTTAGCACATTTTTCAAATTTGATTTTTGTTACTGTGTATACTAGAAAAAAACTGTAGCTAAAACATTTAAATTTAGACTGTTTATAGGCCAAACCTATATACTGTATAAGCTTTGAGTGCCTTATACAAAGGGGCATTTTAGGACAAGCAGATTACTAAAACAGTCATCAAATTGTCTATGTATTTATCTTTTTCTGTTTTATAAATATTTGCTGCATCACTTTTTACTTCAAGTAATAATACATTTTTTAAGGTTGGTCGAATGGCAGTAGTAACCTCTCATAACTTTTTATAACTTTGCAGAATTGCCCATATTACCAGCAGTAGCCTGTAAGGTATAAGAGTAGAACTGGCTGGTAAAAATACGAGTACATAAATACCACCATCACTACAAAGGATTACATGAATGACTTTATCATGAGAAACATGCTTATTTACCCCACCCTCCACACACATGCATAAGACACAACATTAGAGGAACATTCTCAAGTATGCATGTCAAAATGTTTTCCCATGTGTCGGCTCCAGCTGGGAGTTTGGAGTCTTTGATTAACTCACCATTCCATATGTCAAACTTTATGGCCTCAATGTTTTTGAGCTCCACCAGCCGCTCGCACGTGTGTGTGTGTGTGTGTGTGTGTGTGTGTGTGTGTGTGTGTGTGTGTGTGTG
>NW_013952467.1:1210524-1215082 GCF_001266775.1 Austrofundulus limnaeus
GTGTGTGTGTGCATGTGTGTGGATGGTCGATGTCTCTTCAGCTGCTTGGTAATAAAACCGTAACACAATTTGCTGCCTTGCAGATAAAAAAGTTTTTTTTTTATAAATTTGTAATTAAATTTTCAGTGTGTGAGGTTTATTGTTCTCTGTTTGCAGATATGTAATATAATTTTCCATCATACTTTTGCGATTTCACTGCTTGAAAAAAACATTTTTGACTCTTTAAGTTAATTATGATGCTTTGTTTCCCACTATGATAATAAAAATTAATAAGCAAACTTGTGCTGCAATGTGAGCAATTGCAGGACATTTAAATACTTAATTGAATTCATCTCAGTGTAATTGAAAGGAAATTATATTGTTGCTGTATACATTAGACAGGGAAAAATGATAAAAATGTAAAATAATAAAAAATATCAGTGGATAAAATGTAGAAAAATTGCAGAACATTAGGCTTTGTTGAAATCTTCAGAGATTTCTTTGATTGTGTTTGGGTGTTGAATTTGTGGCCTGGCAACAGCTGAGCTGATGACGTCACATTCAACAGGCAGCGCAGGTGAATTCTCTCAGCAGACAACATGAATGGAAACTTATAGCTCAATGTCCAAATCACAAAAATGCCATCTGTAACTGGCTTRAGGTTGAAGCTGAATGTTCTTAACATGTAATGCCATTGTTTCAAGTGTTTGTTTGGCCATACACTCTGAAACCTACGTAAAAACGTGTTAAAGTCTGTAAATTGGTACTACTGTGAAATATTTTATACTGAATACCCAATATTGTTGCTGTAGCTTCCAGTTTTTTAGCCTTTTCTATTTATCGAGCCATCACATGGTCTCCATGACAGCCAAGAAAAAATGAAGATTAAACTTCCTTGCCCTAAATTCACGACATCCCCTTTTACACTCTTGAAAATTTGGCATCCTATTCCGGGTATTGCTTGGGCTTTTAAAAACTCATTCAGCTGCTCCCACTTGTAAACAACTTTCCTGTTGGCATAGTGATGCTGGCAACAGATGTTAAAAAGTGGCAGAAGTACTGGCAGACATCGTTCAGGAGTAAAGCATCCAAACCCGCTCAGAAAACTGTTCCACAAATCGGTGACGTATTAGGACCAGAGCTACACCAGGCTGCTTTTAGCTCAATGAAAGTATCAGAATCAGTTCAGTTTCTCCTAAATATTAGTTTGGTAAAGGGACACAATGAAACAGGAAACAGAAAGTTTGTTAATGCACTCTGTGCACAGTCTAGAAATTTAACAAAATCTGGTTTATTGTTTTATGTTTGAGCTTCTAGTGCTTTAAAATGCATGTTAATTTGCCATTTTTACTGTAACTTCCAAGTTTGATTTATAACAGGTTTTTGATCATTTTAACCCTGCAAAGCCAGACTACCAAAACACCTCAAATGTACATATAATGAATCATCAGAGGAAAGTGTTTTAATCTGTTTGGTTTTTTACAGTTGTTGGTCTCAAAGCATCTGTTGTACTATTGCTGCCAGCAGACTAAAGAAATAAGGCCTTTCTCTGTTGCCTAAAATGACCTCATTATGACACTCCTTACAAACATACTCATATTTTCACAAGATAAGCAACAGGTGTTTGGTTTACCATCACATTAAAACCATTTCAGTAATATTCAAATCAGACTTCAGCTACCATTTTTCATAGAACTGTAGAATAATTCAAAGTATGTCACTAATGAATTAAAAATTTCAACTGTACTGTCTGATTCTCTGCACCAAAATATAAACTTACCCACTTTCCAGTTATTCAGGTTTGTGACTGTAGTTGCGTCTGCACATACGTAAATACATGTGTATAAATATCCCTTTTGTCCAGGTGCATCCTCATTTGCCATTCTATCGCTTCACTACTTCCCTTAGTTGAAAAAGCCCATTGATACGTGTTTGATATCAGAAGACAGAGACACTATCATCTTTTTATCCACCGATTGTCATTTAAAATGTTTCTTATCTAACTTTGTGTTGTAAGGGTTGTAAATTGAGACATCAGATAGCAGTGAACTGTTTATGAGATAARGTTGGTCCATTTTTGTCCATCTTTTTGCACACATGAGTAAATGACCTTGATGATCTCTGTTTTTATTTTCTTGTTATGGATGCAACCAATGGTCACAGAAACTCATCAAGTTGTCTGCTCCTGTTAGCCTGCATTATTTTAATGCCCTCTTACCAGAAATTGCTCTTCTGGGGACAGCACACACACTGGAAACTTCACTCCGTGTATCTGTTTAAACATTCTGGCAGGCCTGCATGAGTAAACCCTGATTTCCTGTTTATTAAATTTTTAAGCCATCTTGTTAGAGATCGCAAGCATTCAAAATTGTCATAACCATCTGGCTACTGGAGTTATAAATTAATTCTAGCAAATGTGATACTTAATCTTCAATATGCAGTGAACTAGAGCCACACAAACCAGGCAGCACTTCATKCTGCAAGTGAACCAAATCTGTTTCTTAAGAAAGTGTATAAAAACAAAAATAAATCTATAAAACTTTAAAGGTAAATATAYAATGACGAAACGAGACTGTGAAGAGGTCGTGCTCACCTCATCCTGCCTGCTTTAATCTTCTCATTAACAAGTTGAGTAATGCGTTGATGAAGTGACTGATTAGTTGACCCCTGACCCCTAAACTCTGACCTCTGCACTGTCCCCACTAGGCCCTGTCGATTGACAGAGAACATCTTCTGCTTCGTGATGCTCTGTGTGTGTATGCATGTTTGGAAGGTGTAGAAACAATAGCCATTGTTTCAGTTAGTGAAAACTTGAAAACGAAAAACAGCCAATGAAAATATGCTCAGCTGGCTGAGTGAGCTCTGTCTTGTGTTTTGCTTTGTTTTTAGGCCTGTGTGAAGAGCTGAAGGAACAAAGAGAATGTAAGAGGAGATAGTTGATTCTGCAGCTAATAAATGAAAATCGTCAGATCTGATGGTGATGATGTAACTTCAGCTTTMTGCTTCAGTATGTTAAACATTAATAACTGAACACAGTCTGAGTTTTTATGATACTAAAATGTTTCAGAATACTGCCACACTWTTTCCAAATCACTAAAAATCTAGTAGGTAGTCTGTTGTTACCTCAAAGCAGCCTCTAGTGGGTGTTTTTGGCGCACATCAACAAAACAGGTATTAACTTTTACTGTACTTTATCCTCTAAACAAGTCCTTGAAGTCAATTTAAAACAAGCAACAAGCAACCTAGATCTGCTGTACATATATTTAAAATAAATTTGGGCTCTTCAATATTATTGACTCTTACCCACTGAGGGATATTAACATTATAATAACAACATATGCTGCACAAACAWATTAGCATATTTGTTTAATCTATTTGAGTTAGAAATGTTAGAGATGCAYCTGCCAYGAAAAAGGCAACGACTAGATATATGGATGCAGTTAGAGAGGACATGGAGGGAGTTGGAGTGAGGGCAGAGGATGCAGATGACAGAGTGCAATGGAGGAAGATGACTTGCTGTAGTGACTCCTGAAGAGGGAACAGCTGAAAGAAGTTTAGTCTGTTTGAGTATGCATTTGAGTTCCTGTACCTCTTCCCTTATTAATTCTCATTCTTGCTYTTTCTGAGAACCTGGTGGTCCTTGTCTAACCTCCCTTTACAATTCAGTGCTTTCTGTCTTTCCTTTTTTCTGTTGTCTTTTTCCACGTGTCTCTCAGTCATACAGGCTCATTCACATCTACATCCACACTACAGCAGTCCCTCCCCCACATTCATGTTTAGTCTTCAGTCTCTGTCCCCCTACATGGCTTTGTGCCGCTGCCACAATGCCAGGGGCCAGGCGGTGAGGTCACTCACCACAGGAGAGCTGCAGGCCTCACTGAACCTCGACCATCCCCACCACCACCCAGTGCACAGAACTAGAAAGCCGGCGGTCTTTCTTCCCCAGTGTGTCACATCTTTGCTTCTGCTAAGACAGCTTTACTGTCCTTAGCATCCATGAGGTGTGTCATTCTGCAAACGTGTGCAAAAGATGGCATGCACAAAGTATTAGAGTGAGTGTGCAGTTGGGTACAGCCTAATTCWGCCTTAAAACATGAACTCCCTAAAAATGATGTGTTTTAAGTGTTTGCTCCTGACAATAAACATTTTGAAATTATTTTCAACCTGTCCTWGGCTAACACTTTTGCTTTATGTCATTCTTTTTCGTTACTTGGCTTCATTTATTTTTATATAATTTTAAATTGCATGTAATATTTTCTCAAAATGCTGTGAGAGCAGCAGCACAGCGGAGKAGGTTCAGAAGCAATGAGAAGCATCTAAATGTGTAGCCATAAACAGTGCTATGATTGACTCATGTTAGTTATGAATAATATCATCCTTTATTTTGTTTGCTTGAATGTATATGGTAAATGTATGCTTATGCATTACATTAACTTCTTAGCCAATGTTTATGAAAAACGCAATGACCTTCCAGCCAGTCCTTCTCTAGCTTTGTGTTTCAGTCAGGCCCAACTGACCGCCACACACTAGCTGGGGATGCAGGAGCCCATGGTGCCTTTTATATAAACAGTATATGTGT
>NW_013952467.1:1216400-1218674 GCF_001266775.1 Austrofundulus limnaeus
GACTTTATGTTTTGAGGAATGTCATTCCATGCTTTAGTATAAACATAGAAAAAAGAGTTTGGTCACACGTGCAAAATTGGACATATCTGTTAGATAACGACGCTCTGAACACATAAACTTATAGTGTGTTAGATTTTAGATACCAACATCTTAGGTAGCTTGGGAGTGAGGTGTGGAGGATGGGGTTTGCTCACTCAGGACAGGAGCTGCAGGCTGACTGGTGTTTATCCTGCAGACTGCTTCACCGACATCAGAAAGACCCGCCCTGCTCTGCTCTGATTGGATAAAGCTGTGGGGTTTGTTTGATTTGTTGAAAGCAGCGACYGTTTAAACCTGTTTCAGACTGGGCGGCTTTAACGAGACCGCAACAGAAAACAAGCAGMTTATCTGACARGGACAAAATGACGTCAGTCATYAAATTATCATGGCATAATTTATTTTCCCAGGCAAGTTTTTTTTACTGGTATTATCGTGAATGATATGATATGGCCATAGACCCCACTATMGGTACCAWCCCCAACTTTGGGAACCACTGCTTTACAGAGACCATCAAGGCTTACAGTATCTGACTGTGAATGCAGTATCTGTTGGGCCTCATTATAACCTGAAGCTGATATTTAAAAGTTCAATAGCTTCTGTAATTTTGACTCATAATTATAGTATTTACTTTGTCTTTAGTGTTTTAATTTCACATCTAAAGATTTGATGTTTGTTAGATTTTTTTGTGAGGTTTTAAAGCATCACATTTTCTGTGGTAAGATTGCCGTAAAGCATGGTTACACTGGTTGCTCGACACTTTTCATTTATAAACTCTGTGAAATCTAAATCTTTTTACAGCTGAACAGGCCTTTTTTGGGTCAAATGTCAGATATTGAATGTCATCTATTTTTTRCCCCTGTGTGCACACAACGCACCATTACCTCACTGCTGCTTGATGAGTTTTAAGCACACATGCACGCAGYCAGATTCACTTACAATATGAAGTTTTATCAGCTCATCAGGGGATACCGCCTTCAATTTTCTCCTTTTAGTAACTAACTCATCCACCCTTTTGTTTTTGTACTCTTTTTGTTCCCCACCTTCTCAGTTTCAGCACGGATTTGTGTTTGAGCAGGTATGTGTAATGTGCCATGTTGTGTAAACACCTCTCAGGTTTAAACGGCAACAAAGGGCAATTTGCATCTTGATCTCAAATGCTTATCTTGTTCTAGTTCTTGTCTTCTGTAAGGTGGGGATGATGGGTGGGGAGGGAGTGAGGATAAAAGAGAGGAAAAAACATGGCCTGAGGAAAGCGGCATTCCTTCTGATGTTTAGCAACGTGTGCTTAAAGGAGAGACAGAAAAAAAGGGCACAGCTTTGGGCACATGTCCAAAATTTACYTTTGTTTTATATGATAAGTGTATATTTATTCGCATTAGAAGTACTTTCATTCGTCTTTTCATAATAGTGAGGAGGTATGCCTCTTGTTTAACCTTATCGCAGTGACACGTCTGCTGTAGACACATCAGAGAGGCAGAGGCTCAGTCCTGTCAGCGCCTGATTCAACCTGACCCTCTTTCTCTCTAAGAGAAGGAAGAACTCGCTTTTTCCTGCCCTGGGGCAAAGAACAGCAGAGAGAAGGGGACCTTAGGAAAGTGTGAAAATCTCTGATTGCTGAAAATAATGTTCTAGACTGACAGTGGGAGGGGCGTTAGCTGAAATAAAGAAAACAAATCAAGTTTTCTAAAGTTAAACAAACAACACAGCAGGATAATCACTATARTGAGAAAATAAGGAAATGAAATGAAGAAAAGTGAAGAAGGGAGAGGAAAGTACGAGGATAGGCAGCAGGATCAGGCCTGTTTCTGATGTTTTCAGGCTGACATCATTGCTTTACCAGCAGGTGGTGTGTGTTGGATCATCAGCTAGAGATGTAAAACAGTCTTGTCACACTTTGTTCACACAATAGTGCATTAAAATAGGAAGCAAAGAGCATCTACTGTTATCACCACAAGGCRATTAACGTTGCTTGAAATTTAGAGTAAGTCTTTACTTGGTCCATATTAAATTTTGCAATCTATTTATAAAACAATACAAAAGAGAGAAAAAAGAGAGATGCAATTTCTTGTATGAATTTAGTGTAGTTTTATTAAATTATCTTAGTTATTCCATCCATCATTTACTAGCTTCTCCTTTATAAAAATTAGTTTTCTTTCCATTTCTCCTCATTCCTTGCAAAAACAACCAACCAACCAACCAAACAAACAAACAAACAAACAAACAAACAAACAAACA
>NW_013952467.1:1220602-1249930 GCF_001266775.1 Austrofundulus limnaeus
CAGTTCTATATAACATTTTAGACACATTCTAGGCAGTTTATCAGCTAAAACAAGTTAATTTTGGGGTAAGTTACTCTTTAAGATAACAATGATGTCCACAAGTTCAGGAAGTGTATGAAGAGTGGCAAATTCTGTTTTTCTAAAATTTCATTCTTGATATTTTTACCATTTGTGAGATATCTGGTGGTCAGTTATCTCATGTGCTGCTGCAAATAAGCTGTCACCAATCTAACAGCAAACACAGCTGTTTAGTGTATCAAAGCTCCACAAAATTAGAGATGATTAAATTTTATTCCAAGAAAGTAACTGTATGGTTTCTAAATTATGTTTTATATTACACCAACAACAGTCAATATTGGCTAAATAAATGCAAAGTGGGGGAGTTCTCTATGTTAAAATCTCACGATTACTGTAGCTTAGGAGTTAGCTGATTGGATAGTTAAATATGTGGCAATAGTAAACCAGAGAAAATATACATCAAATTTCTGWAATAYTATTATTATAGATGTTCTGTTTTATCAGCAYGTGTTGTGATATGTTGTTTGTCAAAACTAAGAAAAACTGTGTACCACAGCAAAACGTTTAAATGCTTTTAAACATGCCAACTTTATTTTTCAAAATCTATATCCTTGCCACCTCCTTTTTTTCTCTCAGGTGGTCTGATAATTGCAATAGCTTTCACCAGGTTTTAGCAGAGGTCTAAAGGTCACACAGATCTCCGGCATGATTGCTCTGGCCCTCAGGTGTTTTGGTTCTGAAGTGCTCGCATACTGGGAAACACATTTACACTTTAAGGCAACAGGATGTGRCCAGGTTTATACCCCTTTACACCCCATTCTACGTTTACAGCTTTCACAAACCAACCAGAACTAGTGTGCTTTTGACACGTGCTCCCTAAACTGCAGCTTTCATTATTTAATTGCGCACATTTTAAATCTTTTGAGTTCCTCACAAATGCAAAAGTCGATCCTTGTGATATCATTTTTGGGAAATATATCAGCCTTGTTAACTATTAAATCCTATGAAGGATTATGAAAAGTATTTTCTGATATTCAAGAATGAACAAGAATTGTCTCTTGGAACTGATTAGACAGGAMACCAAAGCCACAAGCAGATTGGGAAAAGTCTATTTACATTGCTGAAAAATGAAAGATTGATTGCTTCTTCTCCCACATTGTTGACAATCTCTCAAGATTTCAGTGCCAGCAGTTGTTAATGTCGTAAATTGGTAATATTGATCTGTAAACTTGAAGGACCACCTCAGTACTGCCTTCAACAGCAACTACCGTGAGGCCGGAGGAACAATAAAGTACTTGGTAAAAACATTTTAAAAAGAGCATAATACTAAATGTAACACATTTTTTAGACTATATTTGTTCCTCTTTCTGATACAGCATTGTCATTCATTATATTTGTTTATAACCAAAAGTAAAAATTACAGATCTGTGGTATTTTAGAGTTTTCAGTCCTTTCATTTAGTCTAGTGTACCAGAAACAGGTCATTACCAAATGATCTCTCTAGACACAATAGAGTATGAACCTCCAATTACCAAGAGGTTGACTTTCAATATTCAACTTTTTGCCTTAACATTAAAAAATAAACTACTGTCATCTACTACTGTATATTTATCTGGCATCTGTCAAAATGATCCTGTAGTTGTATTAGGATTGATTTTACTTATTTTATTTGTGAATTTCTTTGTGAGCAGAAGTCACAAAGGTGCAGGACTTCAAGTACTTCGGGTCGACTGTCCAGGAAAATGAGGAGTCTTGTATAGAGATGAAGAAGAGAGTCCAGGCAGGATGGAATAAATGGAGAAAGGTTTCAGGAGRGATTTGTGACAAAAGGGAGTCAGCAAAAGACAAAGGCTTACAAGAGAATAGTGAGACAAGCTGTGTTGTATGGTTTGGAGACAGTGGCGTTGACAAAAAGACAGAACTGGACATGGCAGATCTGAAGCTTTTATGGTTCTCATTGAGAATGACAATGATGGATAAGATTAGGAATGAGATCATCAGCAGTACAACACTTGTAGAATGACTGTGAGATAAAATCACAGAGACCAGACTGAGATGGTTTGGACATGTCGGATATTGGTAGAAGGATGTTAGAGATGTAAATGCCAGGAAAAGGACAAAGAGGATGGCCGAAGAGTAGGTATATGGATGCAGTTAGAGAGGACATGAAGGTAGTTAGAAAAGAGAAGATGCAGAGGACAGAGTAAGTTAGAGGAGAATGACTCGCTGTAAGAAGAAGGATGTGTCTCTTTTTTCATTTAAATGGGACTGGCTTCAGTCGTAAGATCAGTATGAAGCAATAAGCAGTAGCGTTCATAATGTAATTGAACATTTATTTGTTTAAGTTTTTCTTTGCTTGGGTTCCAGAGTAAATAAGAACATGTGCCAGGACCTTTTATGTCGTAAATATTCTCCATGAATGCTTCAGCGCTTTYTAATTATCCCTCCCTCACCTCCCTCTTTTGTCTGTCTCTTAGTCATTCTGTTATCGGTGGTGTGTATCTGTCTGCGTTCGAGTACATTGGTACATGTGCTTGCTTGAATGGTTATGTAATTGAAAATGTAATTTGAAAATGAATATTATTGCACTGCACCTASTCAAACAGCTCAGTGGGGTGAGTTGGTTGTTCCATGTGACTTTAGCTTGTTGTGCACAACTTTAAACACTACACATGAAACGGCAGCACTTAGTCAGCCTCATAAAGCTGTTTTCCAGCTTACCATCACAGACCACACTGCCTTTTTTAACTMGTGAAAGTGTAATTTATGTTTGCATGCTCATATTTCTGAATTAACTTAAGCTTTAAATGCTATGCTGACTAATCACAAGAGGCAAACAAAACGTGTTGTATTATTCATAGCAACCTGCCACTTAAGGTTATTAAGAATGTGGAGAGTATTATAGAAGCTGTTAATTTTAGGTAAACTGCAGTAAGTATGCTATGTAGGTTCTATTTAACATTCCCAGGTTTCTAAGGTGGTTGGAATACCAGCCTTCCTGGAAACACACTGGTGACATTTCTTTTTCACAGTTTACTCATTCTTACATTGACAGGAAATTCTGAAAAAAATGATCATGTAAGTAAGGGAAACCTTATTTTTCACAGGTGCACTATATTAGATCATCTTGTTTATGAAACTTGCACGTCTCAGGTTTATCACTTTTATCTTTTTTAGTCTGGTCAAACAAAGCCTAAAAAAAGTCCATTGTTCTGATTCACTGGAATCAGCACCCTGAATTATAATGAATAGTGACGGTGAAAATTAATCCTTTAAGCCCTTTTGGCATAAACACTTTGCCAGCCAAACCAGTGGCACATTGCTGCCAAGTTGAGACACAACTTGGAGAACAGAGAAGTTCCCATACACAGCACAGTTGTTGACTGTTCAGCATATTACAAAACCACTTCTTCTCACACAGTGAGCATTTTATATCAACTAACCMTTAAGGTGTTGTGTTAAGTCAACATTCTGCAGCCCATTGACAAACACAAAGGCATAGTGGAACACTGGGGTGTTAAGGAGTCCTTCAGTGCTAATGGAGTAACGGCAGTGCTGTGCCTTAATGTTGTAATGGAAAAGTTTTTGCCGCTGAGCAAATAAACAGCTGAGCAGGGAGAGCGATTAAGAAGGAGGGAAGAGGTGAATGACAGAGGGAGGCAGTCTCTGCCAACCTGAAGGAACGACAGGCAATGCAGTCACAACAAACAGGCCTGATTTGAGTTTGTTATTGACTGAAGTCTTCCAAATTAAACATTGTCTTTGAGTCTTTCAAAGCAAATATATATATATATTTGCTGAAATGCTGTGAGCGTATATACAAGATGGACTCAAGCACATAATCTTTGCCTGTTAATTTCTCAGAGTTACATGCATACATGCATTAATATAATTGCAACATGAGATTTTAGTGTGATTTTACACTTTAGACKAAAAAAACTCATGGAGCACAACAGTATAATGTCGTTTTTTTTTACGTAAACTCGTTTATACAATTTATATACAGGGGTTAGACAATGAAACTGAAACACCTGTCATTTTAGTGTGGGAAGTTTCATGGCTAAATTTGACCAGCCTGGTGGTCAGTCTTCATTAACTGCACATTGCACCAGTAAGAGCAGAGTGTGAAGGTTCAATTATCAGGTTAAGAGCACAGTTTTGCTCAAAATATTGCAATGCACACAACATTATGGGTGACATACCAGAGTTCAAAAGAGGACAAATTGTTGGTGCACGTCTTGCTGGTGCATCTGTGACCAAGACAGCAAGTCTTTGTGATGTATCAAGAGCCACGGTATCCAGGGTAATGTGAGCATACCACCAAGAAGGATGAACCACATCCAACAGGATTAACTGTGGACGCAAGAGGAAGCTGTCTGAAAGGGATGTTATGGTCTAAAACCAGGTGTTTCAGTTTCATTGTCTAACCCCTGTACACTGTAAGATTGTGTGCCTCTCTGTGTGTGTGTGTATGTGTGTCTTTAAGGTGCATGCATATGCGTTGTTGCAAAGTGTCTCTAGTGCTCCATATATTTCAACCATGACAGAAGCTTTGTCCCTCAGCCAAGGATGAAGACGAACTTCCTACTCCTTCCATTCTCTTTGCAAACTCTTTGGCTCTRTGTCCTTCTATTTGTCAGTCAGAACAGCACATCTATTGTCTGTGGTGCTGCTCTGCCTTTTCATAAGGTCATTGGGGGGAGGTGAGGTTCTACAGGTAGAGGAAAGGACAAGATTAATCACTTCATCTTGGACTTGCAGAGAGGGGCCAATAGACCAAAAGATGGGAGGATTAGGTGGGACAGTGACTTAAAGGGAACAAACTAAAAAGATTCTAACTTGTATTTTACTGTAGTTTCTCATCAAGTTATTTCAATAAATGCAAACTAGTGTACACATTTTAACTTGCTGTATTGRTCAAATAGTTCAAATACAGTTTTTTATGAATCACACTTCCTTAGCTGATGATCTGAAACCAAATACTTGAAAGCTCTCTAAACAGCCAGAATCAAACCAAGTCCAGGCGATTTGAGATTTGATGGGGGTTTTATGTTACTCCTGCAGATTTGYCTAATTACCCTCAAAATGTTTGAGCTTATGTGTCACATCATCATGCCATCTTGGATGACTTATGTACAAATATGTTGTCACTGACACYAAACATGTATTAAAATGTCGACATGCACCGCTGCATGTAGAGGTTTCGTCATGTGTTGTTTGAAGGATGAGCATCTTTTATTTTGTGCACTTCAAAGAATAAGTGCTTTTTTTGTACAAGTATGCATGTCCTTGAGCATGTGTGAGTCAGTGGCCAGCTGCAGTGCAAGAGACCTACCTGTGCGTGGAGTTGGCTTTAATCCATTTTCTTAAGTCTGTTTCCTATTTAATGTCACATAAATAAATACCAGCAGGGTCCATTCACTTCCAAACTGCTTAATAACATCCTCAGATCTCGGCACAACATCTGTTCACCTGCAGTTTTTTTTCTCTGTTTTGGGTCCACTTTTTATGTGAACTGTTTGACAAGTTTGTATTTTAATTACTTGCTGATGGGAAGTCYAGAGCACTTCCAGGAGCAAACATTTATTCCCCTTAATTTTGAACAAACCTGTGTGGTTTTGTAGGCTATATGTTCTCGGGTGCAGACATTCAGTTCAACACGTTCTCAAACAAAGCACAACAGATAGCGAGCTCAGACTTYTCCTGAATTTACTTAATAGTTCTTGTATGCCTTTGATATGCCTGACCCTCTTTTATTGTTTTCTCTATATTTTTTTTACAAGATAAGTGGTATACAACTGATTAGGTGGAATAATACACCCTGAAGGTGAGAGACAGGCTGAGGAGGGGAGACTGGATATGTCTCGTGTCCCAACACATTCCAGTAGTGGAACTCTAATCCTCTGAGGCTTTATGCATTTAATCAGCTCGATTAGCAACAGTCTAACTGGCGCTTTCCCTGCCTGGCTAAAACAGAAATTAGGTGCTTAGGTACAGCTGTCATTTTGTTTGTTTTTTCAGGGCCTTTAGGAAGATGCCCTCAGAGGTACAAGCTTTGATCACAGACTGAAACGAGGCATTCACAAGTAAAGCCTGATTATGAACTCAACCAAAGTGTTCTTGTGTGTTCATGTGTGTTTTTTTAAAAAAAAATTTTTTTACGCTTTTTTAAACTGTGGGCAGAGTTTGCACACGGCTGTATTCAGATAGTAATGTACAAACATTTGTTCTTTTCTTGAGGTTGGGTGCTCTCTTTAGTCCATGCAGCCACTTAGTTTTCTTTTTGATAATGACACATGTCACCACAGTAAGTATATTAGGACGGTTTTGAATTAGATCACAGCTGACAAATCAGAAAATGGGTGTTCGGTGTTAAAACAAACATGGGAGTTTTAATTGTGTCAACCCTTTTCTCCTCTCTTCCCAACCTCCTTTTTCTCTTTACCTCTATCTCTTCTCCAGTGACATATTTGATGCCATGTTCCCAGTCACCCACATCGCAGGAGAAACAGTTATCCAGCAAGGTTAGTATAAAATATCATTAGAGTAATGTTTGTGTGAATAGTCAGCCTTATGTGACATATTAAACAAATTAAAGGATACTGACACTCAAAACAGTTGCAGCAATAAATTAGGACCTAGTTTCACCTATATTTTGATATGATGGATATGATATGAAGATTTTTTTTCTAAGGGGAAAAAAATCGCCAGCTCTTTGATATGAGTGACTGTTTTAGAATGAACTTGAACCACTAAACTTTTTTAACAGAAAAGAAGCACTCAAGAATTCATTCTCGCTGATTATCTGCAACAGTTTTATCTCAATGAGTTCATCTTTTGCACTGCCATCYCTGACCATGTTTATTTTATTCTATCGCCCACTTTTCCTCTCATTTCCCCATCTTGCACCAGTTGTCAGGATCCTCCACTTTGTCTGACAAGCATCAAAACCTTCACCCTAGTTATCCCTGGATGTAAAAGAAAACCAGGCCAACAGGACGAGTTTATATTTTTCTAATCCTCCCCCATCTGAAATGTCTATCAAATACACATTTAATCGCATATTTGCAATACTGAAAACTGACAAATTTCCACTTTCAGATAGTATTATGTTATCACCTTCACAGAATCACAGTTTTACAGCTGTGGAGTGCACTGTACAAACACGCACAGGCTGACACAAGGTAAAGGAAAACTGTCTGTACTACCCTTAGTTGCTCCCACTTACTCTTAAAAACAGCATTCAGGAGTATATCAGTCCTAATTTGGTGATAATAAGTCTAGCTTTCTTTGCAGGGCCCCCAGACCCAGACTGGCCATTGTTATATACACTAGTGTGGTATACACAGCGCTGATGTCATAGCTAATGTTTGGACTGCTGTACAGCTTCAAGAAACCTGCTACTGACTACCTACATACTATTTAGACATGGCAAGGAGTTATTACTGTAAAAAGTGAGCGGTATTTAAACAGTGAAGACATTTACATAACATGGCATGCAAAAAAGAGAGTCCATTTTATTATTTTCCACTGGTAATTGCATCATCTCAATTAACTATGCTGTCAGTTTTGCAGAGGTCTCCTGTGGAGCAGTAAGTGAAAGCACCTTGGAGGTTGAGGATATAACCTGTTTTTGTACTTCTGAGCAAAGCCACAGAACTTGTGTATGACAATTACCTTGTGTTGAAACAAGACCACACGGAGAACGCCAGCTAACATGAGTATGTGCGTGTGTCTTTGCATGTGTGTGTGTAGGTTTTGGTTAAATATTTGCTTGCACTCTCAAGCTAAAGACGCAACACAAAAGCCTAGGCACCAGAGTGATAAAAGACAGGAAGAGTGCAAGAAAAGAGTCACAGCGAGAGGAAACTAAACGAGCGATACATGAGATGAAAGAGAGAGAGAGAAGAAAAATTAGTAAAGGGCCAGGTTGTAGCAGGTTGGAAGAATATTTGTGTATGGGCTTCTAAGGTCTTTCCTGGGACAGACCTTTAGACAGACAAGGGGTGGTTTGTGTGACAAATAGAGCTGTATGATTAACGAGCCCTCCACTCAGTATTAATTAGGCGTGTGAACTCCTSTGAACTTTATTCAAAGGACACTCTCAGCCTTTTCAACTCATKGGGTAAACATACAAACAACAAAAATATCCACAAAGTGACACTAACCTATAACTTAATACCTACGAGAAGCTTTGACACTTGTTCCTCTAAATGTAGTCAAATTTCTGTTTCAATAAAAAATGTAGTGCCAATGAGAGCTTTGTAGTGCTCATGCATGTGGTTGGCAGTTRTTTGCATTTCCCTGAACTCCATGTAATAGATAGCATAATTAAAGGCGCCGACACCATTTTTTAGTCTTTTCTTCAAACTAGATGCTTTTAAAGGGTATCAGTCAGCCACGAAAAGCTTTGAGGCTTTACTTTGAAAGCTCAGCACATGTGTGACATTGCTGATTTAGTAAGCAGATTGGACATGAGTTCTAAACCTTGCAAATAAAGCAGAGTTTTCTATATTGTGAAAAACACACTTAACTAAAGCACCTGTTTTTAAGCACTGTTATAGTTTATTCTGGTTTCCTGAGAAAACAGAATAAGCTCTGCATTTAGAGCCATTTCTGTTTCAGAGTTTCCACTATTAAACCAAATAAATCCCAGTAATGGATGCTGTGGTTGCTGCAACTTTCGGTAAAGGAGAGCCCTTTTTTGAAGTTACTGGAAACCCCAACAAGATTCTGATGAAGGTGGTGGTACTTTTGTTACTGGGTGTACCCTAAGGTCTACATTTATCAAGACTCCTCGAAAAAGATGTGTTCTTTAATCTGTTTATATTTAAAGACGTAATAAGAATGTCACAGTCATAAATTTGAAAGCTGAATGCTTAGWTCATTGTGGTTTTTGAGTTTATGTTTTGTAGGAAGCATTGAGAGCACAGTGGTCTGCCTTTACATTTGGCATTTTATCTTGTATCATGTACAACTTAGAGTTTTAATTTATTGAGCTGTGAATTACTCCAGCCTAGGTGTTGTCTGGCATATGTTCCTGTTTCACTTATTCTTATCTATTTCTAATTAATATTTAATCAGAAAGAATTTATTGGTATCTTCAGCTGGCAGGAGATGGTTTCTAACAGCAACAATGGAAAAAGCTACAATTCCATTTAGTTTAAATTACAGTTTTGCTGCTTTCTTTGCTCCATGTTTTTGCTTCTCTTTCCTATTCAGGTGATGAAGGAGACAACTTCTATGTGATAGACCAAGGTGAAGTGGACGTAAGTGGCTGGCACAAAATCATATGCACAATATTTTTTTTGTCATGTCCTAATGCCTTAAACAAACTTCTTAGAAAGAATCAAGTTAGACTTTTAAGGTTARACAAACTTATTAATTAACTGAATGAGCATTTCCAAACACAGATTAGCAGTATAAGCTTTTATTCACTTGTTTAAAAGGTAGTTTATATAAAGCCTATATAGGAAGGATAGTGACTTTATCAAAAACCCTTTCTTTTCCAGTCATGTTGAGACAATTTTGCTCTCTCACAAATAAGACTGACTGGTTGTACAATCACCCCCATGTTTTGGCATTTTGAGAGTATGGTTCCAGCTAGATGACAATCTGAACATGGCGCTTTAGAGGCGAGCGCTCTGTGAAGGCATCCACACTGAGACGATCTATTGTCTTAGCAAGCCTGACACCAAGTGATAGACTTAAGTGGAGAGATAAAACGGGAGCTGATGGAAAGTTAAACAGGAAGTGACCTTATCAACTTTCCGTTGTGAGCACAGAAAACGTGGCTGAGAGAAGATTGGCAAGCTTTGCTAAGACTAGCTATTTCATTGCCTCACTCTAATCTGAAAGAGGGAAGCTGAGATAATGAGATGGTGCCTTGATAGGAAAATTGCAGAACAACTTTGAATCTTGATGCTTTGACTCACATTGTTTCAGATAGTGTCTTGTTGATGTGAARAGATAAGTGATCAGAACTATAATCATAATAGAAGTAGGTCGAGATTTTCCAGAACAGGAGATTTAGTGTTTTTTACCCTTCAAGCCTGCAGTTTATTTAAATAGAAGATAAGAAATTTAGTCTCTAGAAATTCCATTACTTCTATGGCAAGTTATCTTACTCAACGAGAACTATTTAAACCCTATAAATATGACCAAAAATAAATAAATACATAAATAAATAAACAAATAAATACATAAATAAATACAAGTAAAGAAAATCAAACCATGTTCTGTTTTTATACCACATCTTTTCTCTGTTTTATTTCTCTACTTATTTTTGGTTGCAGTTTCAACATATTACAACTTTATATAATTTAATTAAGCTCTTGTTCTTATGTGGTTATTCATATTCAACTTTCTGTTTAGCTCAACAGCTGCAGTGGTACTGTCTCACAGCTGCTGCGTTACTTTGCCTTAATTATTCCTCCAATGTGTTAAATCAGATGTGATCTGCTCAGAGCTGCCACTAGTGAATGTGTTCCCACAAGTTTTTTCTTTTTTTTTTCTTTTTCCTTCTTACGCTGATCKCTACTTGTGGGAAGACTTTCCTCAAGCTCAGCAGTTGCCAAACCTCATGCTCTTCTGTGTCTCCTTCATGTCACCCTGCCATCCACTCTACCGCCACRCCACCATCTACAGACAGCAGCTGCCTCCCAGGCACAGCCCAGGCACTAAACTACTTCAAGATCAGTGCCGAGGTTATTAGAGTGTGGAGATGTCTCTCATTAAACAGGGGTGTAAATCTGCCAGCYTCCCATAAACTGCCTGAACGCTGCTACTAATGTAAACACCCCTCCATGTCAGCACATACATCTATTCGCTCAAAGACAGTATTTAGACGGGTGCACGTTATAAGAAGTTAAAACCTTCAGTTTACAATGCACAGTGTGCTCATTGAGAGCCTTTTCTGTTTGTATTTAATGTAGTTCAGTCATTTTTTATTGTATTACAGAACCAAGTTAATTGAGCACTTCTATTCTAACAAGTAATTATTTTATAATAGTCGTCTTGTTTTTCTTATTTGGAGCGGCGAGACGTTTAGAATTTACACGCGCTCAATCTCACACATTTAAACAGCCCACAGGCATGCCTGGAGAAACAAACTGAGTAACCACAAGCACAAATACACTGTCTCCTCATCTCCATTGTATTGCTTTTAAATCACTGCTTCTTAACTGCTACCAGCCACACACACAACTTGTTCATTTTTTATGTACAGAAAATTCAGTGACAGCTGCTAAACATCATGCGCTGCTTAAGACTTAATCTATTTTAGTCTTTCTTTATAGAGTCATTAGTCTGAGTCCTTAACTGAAGTGGTGCTACAAAACGACCATTTGTGGATAAAAAAGATTATTCAAAGAGCTGAGTGAAAGTGTTTGTGAACCCTTAGAAATTTGCAAGTACAACAGGGAAAATTAAGCAAAGACCATCTGAAAACTGGACTAGAAACTAAAAAAAGGACAGTGTCATGTTCTGTTGTTACACTTTCACAYCATTCAAATAATTGTTCTTCTAACGTAACCGAAGTCAGGACTCTGCATCCCTTTGAGGCCATTCTGGTCTGTAGTGAAGGATGAGTCCCCTGTGACTTACTCTAAATCTGAATAATGGATTCCAACAATGTGGGCAATTCACAACAGCAAGCAGATGAATAATCTTTTCTTCCCTCCTTCTGTTCCCCTCCCTCATTGCTCTCTGTTATTAAGTTAACAAGATAGTGCATGGTGTGTTGACAGTTAAAACCGTAACGGCCCCAGACACAGGCGCAATGAGCCACAACGAGGTTGTATTATCTATATGTGACCCATCACATCAAACTGAGSATGAAGTCAAATTTGGTCAAAACGACCGAAGTACATTTTGAGATTCTTGTCTTTTAAGATTGATATTCCAGAGATATGCCTTGATTTGTCTTCCTAATCAGGATAACTCATTGATATTTGGTCTAAATCATGCAGTATTTTTACGCTATTTTAATGAGGAATTTTGATGTCCTTTTAAAGTATAAAACCGCAAACAATTTTTGGATATTAAGATTTATGGCCTAAATGGTTCTCTCCAAGTGATCAACTGTGTGTGTCTGTGTTTATTAGATTTAATAACACACCCGCAATGTCTTCAATAGCTTAACTCACTTCTAAGAGACGACTCCTAAAACACAAGGCAAAAGAAACAAAAGGCAGTGATGGAGAGTTAAGGGGAATATTAGGTATTTTTGAGGATTTCATTTGAAAGCTTAGCACAGATAAAATACTTAAGAAGCATTGATAACAAATCAGATAGAAACTGAGAAGAGATAACGAGGGTCCACCCTGCTACTATTGATATTGTTTTAAAGCATTTGAGCTCATGTTATGAACCAGTCCATTACTACTTTTTCATGGTATCTCCACAGGTGTATGTGAACGGTGAGTGGGTGACCAACATTGGAGAAGGAGGTAGTTTTGGAGAACTGGCTCTGATCTATGGGACTCCAAGGGCTGCCACTGTCAAGGCCAAGACTGATCTGAAACTGTGGGGCATCGATCGAGACAGTTACCGACGCATCCTCATGGTAMGAATGTTCACACATTAGAACTTATTGGGTTTTGTTAATGCAAAAATCATTGCATTATTCACAAGCAGAATGAATCAGAATTGTACATATTTAAAGCTGTTCTAAAACTATTATTAAACATAATACATTCATAACTTTGTTATATTTTTGTACTGAAAAAAATTAGTTGGCTTAATAAATGAACTATGTTTTAGCATTAGACATAAAAGCAAAACTGTGACATGCCTGTCAATGAAATACACTAAACATTCAACCTCAACTTCTATGTTTTCTTCTGCCTTCCATCATAATAATTTCCTCCTCTGATCAAATATTTGGGTTTTACATTTTTAACTGTTCCATTATTCTAAATAAGCAATGCTATAATTTTTAAAACACTTAAAAGGTGCAGGGGTTGTTTAACACATCATCTAATATTCCTGCTGGGATGTGGTGATGAAACAAGTATGATATATGTTCACACATTAAACGTGTACTTAGTAGGGTCCATATATGTACATACTCATCCTTCTTAATCTTTCACTTGGAATATTTTCTCCCACTCAAACACTTCATACTCCCTAAACACTTGCTTTATTTTTTAAGATAAAGTATTCACACTTTGATGCACACAAACACAGCACTCTGTCCTCCTATTTTACTATCTTCCTAGGTCTCTTCTGAGAGGAAGAAAGGGGAAAAGTAAATCTAAATGGGAGTGTGAGGGTTAGAATGGTAAATGTTAAATGGCTTGAACTTATATAGTGTCTTATCAAGTCCACACGAACTCCAAAGCGCTTCCAAAGCGCTTTACAATTCAGTCATTCACCCAATCACACACACGTTCACTCAATGATGGTGGCAAACTACAATGTAGCCACAGCTGCCCTGGCGCACTGACAGAGGCGGGGCTGCACCGATGTCACCAAGTAGGGGTCTCTTCTGCAGAACGTGTTGTCCTGTGGGCGAAGACGACCCAAATCGTCATTGGCTGAGGTCTTYATGTGGGRGGAGATGGCCCAACTTGTGATTGGCGGAGGTCTTGATGTAGGCGGAGATTGCCCAAGAGATGTAATTGGTCGGATTGATGGTGCGGTATGAGGCTGGAGGCAGCGGGGAGTAGCTTGGTCGAGTCGGGCAGGAAGTAACTTTTTTTTTTGATTAATTTTAGTCATAACTTGAGAAAGAAAGGAAAATGCTGGCTGCACAKAATTTGAACGTCGTACATGTGAAAGGATGTGTAACAATGTGGCTTAGTTAAAATATCCCTAACCAACCTGTAAAAAGATTGCTAAAAATCAATATTTTTTACAGGCTGGTTAGGGATGTTTTAACCAAGCCATATTGCTACACATCCTTTCACATATATGATATTAAAATTTCATGCAGCTAGCATTTTCCTTTCTCAAGTTATGACTAAAATTAATCTTAAAAAACATGTTGCTTCCTGCCCGACTCGATCAAGCTACTCCCCGCTGCCTCRAMCCTCCTCAYARCCCACRGTCAATCCGACCAATCARGTCTCAGGCCATCTCTGCCCACATCGAAACCTCCTCCAATCACGAGCAGGGACGTGTCCACTCACAGGACAAAACCTACTGCAGAGACCCCTTACTCGATGCCACTGGACCCTCTGACCACCATCAGTAAGTAGGCAAGGTGGGAAGTATCTTGCCCAAGGAAACAATGACTGAGACAGCTGGAATGGGGGATCAAACCGGCAATCTACTGGTTACAGGACAACCCCCCTAACCACTCTTCCACAGCCAAAGAATGAAAGGATCAGTTCTAACGCTCTAACGTCTGTACYTGCACTTCCCACTTCAGGAGCTTATCTAGTAGGAATGTCTAAATATTTAAAGTGGAAACACAAGGTGCTCTACCCTGGCTGTCATACTTACTCACATGCACATACATATTTTGCATGCTATTTAAATTTGTAATTATTGGACATGTCTGAGTGTACGTATTTCTGTGAAAGCTTCAATTTCTCATTCCACCTCATTTTAAATAAGTTAGTCGGTCTCCAATTAACCTTTCCAATTCCTATGTGTATCTAAACTTTGCCATTGCCAGCAGTGAAAATTCTCTTTTATGTCAAACAAAACACACGCTGATTTGTCTTTCTTTGGATCATTCAGCTCAGCGTAAAGTTGGCAGCAGGCTGCTCAGCACTCCTGTCACCTTTRAAGCACATAGTTATACTTGCAGCCCAATCTGCCCGGGTAACCTTTCTTTGAGAGGATTCTCTCTTTGCAGCTCTCGTTCCTTCATTCTTTCCAGCAGCAGCGGGAGGTGAGAAGGGGTGAAGCTAAATTCAATTACACAAACCTGTAGTTAATTACTGCTGTCAATGATTTGTAAAGCTGTCTTTACAAAGTGTGGTATTCTGGCAACATCGTCAGCCAACACAACAATCATTTTCTCTTTGTGTAAATATATCTGGCATTTCCCAGTAAAATTGTGCTGATTCTCTGTTTTTGCAGGTAGCTATTCATAAGGTTGAAAACTGCATTGCCACAGTGTTCTGCAGTTTCCACATCTGCTGCCTTGTCCAATTTATCTTCTCAGTCTCTAAATTATAAATTAAGTGTAATTATCTCATGCAGTGCAAAGGTGGCCCAATATTGCTTTTTTCTGTGTGTGTATGTGTGTGTGTGTATTTTTTTCTCTTACCAAAATATTCCATGAACCACTGGATAAAGTTTAACAAAATGTACAGAAAGTATTTGTGGGATATGCATCTACACCTATTTAACATTTGAAATCATCATGATACAAGATGGCCGTGACAACCATGCGACATTCAAAACCAAAAAAAAAAAAAAAAAAAAAAATTACAAGTCAGCAATAAATACTGAATTTTAATTAAATGTAGATATGGGAGTAGTAGCTGAGAGTCATTCAGAAAGCATACTCTGTGCATCTTGCAGTATTGATATGATATGTTAATTTTAGTGTTTGATCAAAACAGCAACAAATCAACAAGTTCAAATTCAGGATATAAAAGTTTTAATAAAGCATCGTTTTGTTTCCATTCACCTCTGTGAACCCCTGCATTGCTGACATTACTTGGGCGCACCCAGCCCTTCCTGCAGCAGTCACATAAATCAGACCTACTTTATAAAGTGATCGTATGTACCCATAGTGTGCATTCAAGTCTTGGAAAAAGGTCTCTAAAAGTTGTGGGACCAGTGTGTGTGTGGGTTTCAGGAAGCACGTGAGAGTATGGGGGAGTGTATGCTTTGTTCACATACATGATCAAGTTTTGTCCCCGCTCAAACAGCAGCAAAACTTAAGTGGCAGAACTAAAAACAGACTTCATGCGCTGCCTGCACACAGACACACACTCAAATCATTTATCCAGGAGGGAGGCAGAGCAGGCTAGAATTCCTTTAATCAAGTTGTTTACGATCCTGAGTTTGACATCGACTCACTTGGGAAGATTTTTTCTCCCCTTTTAAGACAAAATGTGAAATTATATGAAATTAGAGGCAGCAACGGGACTCAGGCACTTGCACTGAAGACACCCCAAGCCTCAATATATCACTTCCATATGCAAAGGCAGACACAGGGCGGACAAAATCATCTGTCCTCACTGTTTTTTTTTTTTTCTCTTAATGTTCCCGCCTGGTTTGAATGTTTCTGTGCAAAGAAGAAGTGCAGTTAGGTAAGGGGTCCTCTGGGTCTAGACTTGTCAGGAAGCACCTGATTTTCATGGCAAAGCCAGAGAGGGGAAAGTCCCCTGCCTGCTGGGTGGGGTGGGCCACACACACAGACACACACACATGCAATAAACATTACTACATATCTCATACATACCTCCAGAAGCATGACCTCGTGAACTATGATCTGTTAACCATGAATAATCTTGTATCAAAGCTTTGTTTTATTTGTATTTGGTAGCGAATACATGACACAATTGAAGTTAGCCCTAAAGATAAATTGTGGTAAATAAGTTGCTTATATCAAAGACAATAACTGATTACTGAAAAGCAACATGTGTAMTTTAGATATATAAAAATGAAGAGTAGTTTTTAAGCAGGTGTTTGTAAATATGAAACTTTTATAGCTGTATAACTATTTCTTTGTTCAAAAGCAAGCACTTGTCTTGCAAGACGCAGAAACGAGTAACTATTTAAATATTTATGGATGAGAATCACTGCAAGCATTTTGCTGACTGTTACTTTTGTTAATTGTTTAGCGACAAAAATGAAAGGAGAGAAAAACGATGCACAATAAATCAGTTTTACGCCTTGGCATTCCAACAATGAGTACAATTGTAGTGTTTTGCATAATAGCTATTTATTTCCATGGAAATGCATTTCCACCATATGATGTTTATTATTGTTTTGCAGGGTAGTACACTGAGAAAGAGAAAGATGTATGAAGAGTTCCTCAGCAAGGTCTCCATCCTCGGTAAGCGTGTGCAACATCCACTGACTGTGGTTTATTTTTGGATTTTTTTCCCTACATTTATGAACATGCTGAAGAATAAGTGTATGATCTGTAAAGGGTCAGAGTTCAGAGTGCAGGCAGTTAAATCAGTGTATACTGTAGATTAGTCGACATAAACACAGGCACAGGTTGTCACACGAGACCCATAGCTGAGTAAAGTCTGTGTTTACAGTTTTAATCTACTTACACTGTTCATACCTAAAGCCGGTCACACTCTGCAATCTCTATGTGGACAATTAAGGTATAGGGAGCTAAGCTAAACCCCTCTTTCCCACTGGAATTTGGATAACACCAGCCTTCACAGGCCACTGGATTTAGACGAATGGCGAATGAGATTCATTCAGACTTTCAAAACTGAGCTGCAATTGGAACTGACGTTTCATCCTTTTCCACTTGCTCATGTGTGTGTGTGTGTGTGTGTGGTGCATGGTGTATAGAGTGAGGCCATGCCCTCTGTACAGAGTTATTAGCTGGGTGAGTAAACACATACACTCAATTCAGGTCTTAGGAGAATGTCCCTCTGAAGTTCACTCTCTTTTCACTCACCCCCTTTCTTCCGCGGCTCGCTTTCTGAAGGCCTTGTTGAGGCCTGTGTTGAAGCATCCGCCTCCCTCAACGAAGCGCTTTACCGCTCTTGATTCCTCGTTATGTCAAGTTTTCGCTCTTCTCAGAGTCTTTGAATTGGAGGAGGTGCAGGGGGCAGCGGTGTTTTTGTTTGTCTTTGATTCTGCAGATAGCCGCAAAATTGGGTTCAAGCCCCTTGATGTCGTGGTGTGAAGTTTAAAAAACAAAAAAACAAAAACAAATGTTTGTCACTCACAAACGTTTGCAGGCCTCAACATCTCAGCGGTCAGTTCTCTTGATGTTTACGATGTATTTAAGCAACAAAGTGATCCAAGTGTGTCCAGGCTTCATGAAGTGTGAAATGTATGTTCTTTAGTCAAGACACTTGTGTATCACGTTACATGCCTTGCCGTTAGGGATCAACTCAATGAGACCTGCTGCCTTTAGCTTGCAGCCAGACAGAAGACATCCATCTGGGTCCGGCAGACACCGTGGCCCCACCAGAGAAGACACTGGACACCTCCAAACCACCAGACCTACCTTAGTTAATCCTAAGTACATACACAGTGATACGCACACATAAATACACACAAAAGGATCAGTTACTCCACATCAGGAGACAATGGGTTCAGACAAAGAGATCCTGCTGCAGTTTTACGCCTCTAACTCACATCTTACTCAAATAAAAACAATGAATCATCTTTTTATGTAGACTAAGCTGAGGATGAGGAGTGTTTTCACTGCAGATAAGTCACATTCCACGCGCAGATGTGTACACTGGTAAGATTAGGCTTTAATAATCTGCTGATGTGTGAAAGACTGATGAGCTCACTTAGTGAAACATCTGTGTAGAGATGCTCAGTTATTAGTAGATTCTATCAGTATTCAGTTGCTTGAAACTTTAGCTTTTTTTTTTGAGATATATATAACTGTCGGTTTTGGTTTTCTGTGAAAATACCAACAAATTCTTGAAACATCTCGAACTAACAGCTTCACTGTGGTTGGATAGTTGAAAGGTTCTGGAGATCACTAAAAGATACTATCACAGGTTTTAGTAGAATTACACTCCAGCTTATTATATGTAATTTATAATGTAGTTACTGTACATTTAGTTGAATATTAGATTTAGTTTTATACTACAAATTTGATTTTATCAAGATATTATTACTAAACCACTGGTTGTAACATCAGCTGAACAAATGACACTTTTATTAAATCTACATACTTCTTTAGACTGAAGTCAATCATATTTATCTTAGCTTGCCTGCTGTAGTTTATTCTGAGTAAATGATATCCAACTGTCTTAGAGATAAACCATATCTCTGTCAGCACAACCAGCAGTCATCAGGACAGATTTAGGACTCGGTGTTAAGGTGTTTAAACTCTGTGAGCCTTCATGAAATGAGGGAGTAGCTAAAGGATCTGAGATGTAATGATTCTCGATGAATGACTGGATTAGCCTGAGATGGTTTTTATCTCACCAGCCTGCTGCGGAGACATAAAGCAACCTTTGTGATCACAAAACYTAAACAAGTTAAAGTCTGCACTGTTCATTGTAAACAACCAACTTTGTAGTGATTTGTATTTGTTATTTATTTACAGAGTCTTTGGATAAGTGGGAGCGTCTGACCGTGGCTGATGCTCTGGAGCCTGTTCAGTTTGAGGATGGAGAGAAGATTGTGGTGCAAGGGYAGCCTGGTGATGACTTCTTCATTATTACAGAGGTATCGTCTGTCATGTCACTGCAGTGTGTGAGCTAATTTTACCTAATTGTCACGTTTCCTGTAAGTCGAAAGCGTTGACATATGAGACCTCAGACCTCCTACGTGTCATCAGGTTAGCTCGGGTTAATGTTCATACATGTCATCGTGTACAAACGTTGGTGGGCTCCGCTGACATKGGAACTGATCCCAGTTTATTGCCACCAGTGGACAGACTACCTACTAGTTTTCTCCTGCCCTCAACCATGATTCCCGTGCAAAGAATAGCCCCCCTCTTCTTACACTGCAGGCTTTGTGAAACTGAGGCCCCTGGCACAGCTTCTTGAAGGGCCCCCTGCTTGTCATCCTAACACACTTTTGATTAACTCCATACTTTTACAGCTCTCACCAGGGTCAAGTCAACAGGAATCGATCTGGAGGCAGCGGGGGCACAATCTGCTGCTTTTTTGTTCTTTGCTTTTTCCTTTCTTCTCTTTTTTACATTATCACTTCCTGTGTAAATTATTTTGTCTGTTCTTCTGTGTCCACCAGTAGTTCCTGAAAACAGCATGTCATCTACAGCGCCAGTTTTAATAAATATGTTGAATGATGCATCTGTTTTTACCTTTATTTTTCTCTCCTCAGCTGAGCAAAACACTTGGTATTTCTTTTCCATACTTTTTCATCCATCTTTCTACTTTCAAAGCTGCGTCTTTTTTCAAATGTAATTTAAACATTTATTCTTCCAAGCACATTGACACATTGTGTTTGTCTTTGGCTCTGATCCATTCTACTCTATTAAAGCTTCAACAACTGACATTAAGTTAAAGTTAAAGACTTTTAGCTCAGTTAATTAACACTTATAGCCAGTTTCTTCATGCCTCCCAACCAGTTTGTTTTAGCATGTTTATTGCCTGCCAGAAGTCAAACTGGAGACAAAACATAAAAAAATACAGAGGATGGTTGAAGAGCAGCACAGGGGAGTTAGACAGGTTGTCAAGGGGCAACATGAACTTAATAAATTTCTTTTCTTGTTAACTTGGTTAAAAATGAACCATAAAAAAGTTTGACCACAAGAAGCATTTACACAATTATAAACTGAAATGCCGTGTGTAGGTTTTATTTACATCAATCTCCATGAGAGTTATATTACAGAAGAATAAGCAAAACAGCGCTTTAAACTAGGTTTTTTTAACAAAAGTGTGTTTTATTTTCATTGAACTTTCCACATACTTTTAGATGCATTTTGCTCCTAAAAAATGTTTTATATTTTATCTCAAAGCAGTAGAAGTTCCTCTTGAAGGACACCACTTTTAACATTGTAGTCATAATAGAAGACCCTGATAAAAACTTTTCTGKACTGCATATATTTTACTAAAACCTTTTTTCTTCCTTCAATTAGTTGTGTTTGAAGCTTACAAATTAAGCAGCAGTAAAGTTTTAAAAGCCAGTTTAACTTAGTAGAAAAAGAAAAAAGACAACAAAAATGCAATAAACAATGCATGACTCATCAATCTTAGGGTCGGTACGTTCAAGAAAAAAGAAAAAAATGGAAAAATTGAATAACAGAATAAAGTTAAAAAGAKCAGATTTTAGTCGATGTAGGCAGCCAACACATTTTTATTTGTGGTTTAGGTCTTTGAATGTTATCTTTTTCTACGTGTGCATATCACAGAACACAGCTTTCAGACTAGACTAGCATACATATTTATCTTTAATAAAAACAACAACAACGTTCAGCCAAGTTTCTTTTTTTTTATCAGTGTTTTATTACTGCACATTTCCGTTATTTTACCACCTACTGCACTGCACCCAGCAGCAGTTCAGTCCTTTCTTCAATCTCGTGTCTCATGCAGACTGACTTTCCCAGAGCGGAGTGGACTGGGGTGGAATGTGTGTTGCTGACTTTCACACGGGGTCAGGAGCCCCAGCCTCCCGGGAGGGAGACGGGAGAGACAGACAGGAAAAGAGAGAGATGAGTCAAAGAGGGCAGGGACGTGTGGGTAGAGAGGAAGACCGCAAAGTAAAGAGCAAGAAAATGATTTTTGAAAGTGTGAGTAATTMCTAGATTAGACCCCTGCTCACTTATGATCTCCTCCTCTTCTAATTTGTCTTCATAAATTTATTTTGCTTTCTCTCCTTCTATRATTGCACATAAAACTGAAATGTCAATTGCTACTATTTTGGTTACTCTCTCTTTTCCAGTTTTCATTTTAATCTGTTTCTACTAACTATTGGTTTTGCTTTTTTCTGCTGTTAGTGGACAAACACGAACAATCAACAACTATATGCTGCTTATGGGGAAYATGAACAAAAAGAAGGTATAGAGACATCACTTTCTATGCCTAGCCAGAGGAATGGGGCTTTAATGAAAAGTGACATATTTACATTTTATTRTCACACTGTACAAACAAGCTTAGGCTCTGCGGCCACGAGGACTTGGTCTCACCTTCCTTAAAATCAGCTCCTTCTGCTTTTGCTTTCTTTTCTCCCCGTGGCTTATAACCTTACTCAACATGAACACTTGTTTTCCCTCTAGGCCATTAAAGACATGTGATTTTTGCTTTGAAATGAAATAAAAAGCTTAGGTAGAAATTAAAACCTTGCAGAAAAAACTGTAAAACAGATATCAGTTAGATTTATGAAACATGCTTTATGTTTAAMATGGAGAGTTGTAATTTGTTGTCACCTCTCAAATATTAACCAAAATTTCTTGAATAGGTCTGAAGTTTCCTTTTAAAGGGATATTTTTTTAAAGTTAGGTTGTGTCTGAGAGAAATTCTCATAATGAATCAAACTAATCTCTGTTTAGAACAGCGTCCATTCAAGAGAGTATTTTTGCCAACTCAAACAAAACCTTTGCAGTAGTTCCAACTTTTTCACATTAGCTTGAGGCAGCTGTTCATTTTGTCTCATTTTTCCTAAATAAACACTMATTGTGTTTTCACACAAATATTCTGACTTCCACAAACTGTTCAATCTAAGTTCTGTCATATAGATATAGTATATCATATAGATACTCTGAATGAAAGGTTTGTAAAATCAGGTGATGGATGTTGCTCAAATATTCACTACAACCTTTTCCAGCCATCAAACAGTGTTTCACAAATTATTTCACATCTGTCTTTGACCTCCCACAAAAGTAATCATACAGACAGGTTTTGAAAGGTCCCTTTGGGTCAAAAAGAAGTGATACCCTCTGTGAACTATCTGTTTGTCTGTAATAAATGAGGCATGCAATTTAGCTAATGGTGTTCAGGATCGCCGTCATCAGTGGTGTTAATAAATCTAAAGAAAATAAAATGCACTTGCAAGAAAAAGTACAGGTCCTAATTATTTTTAGCCATTTTCTAGTTTGTTTTAAGGTGGCCCTCATTCACGATGTAGGAAAATAAAATTTGCTGCAAGTGCAGCAGTGCTTGGTAAGTGTGTCGTGTTTGAGTGAAGCGGTGCAGACACTGCTGGAGCTGGGTGGCCCCAGGAACAGGCTATTCAGGATATCACCTTTCTCCATCTCTGCCTCGTCGCCTCTCTCTGTGTCTCCGAGTAGTGAATGTTGTACGTGAAAGATGTTACATTTTTCTGATGCATTACACTCRATGAATGGTATATTTGTTTAAGCATTGATGCAGGTGAATGTGCACTTTTAGGACTGTGGCTTCTGATAAAGTGCCTGTTGAGGGACAGATGAATAGACGCGGTTTCTTTAATTGTACATATTTATTATTCTTTGTCTCCCTACCGTTTGATTTTCATTCATTCATTCATGTTCTTTGTTTGTTTTTCCTTTCCTGCCTGACCTCATCTGCTGCCTTTTGTTGTTAGCAGACCACTACATGCTTTGTTGGGCAGGGGAAGCTCTTTAGTGTTTACAGAAGAAATATCTGTGGAGCAAAACACTCCCCCTAAGGTGGTACAGTATGAGATGGTTATCTGGACCACACTGGATGAGGTCTGTGCACAAATGAACAACTTCTGTTGCGAGTGCTGCACTGTCTCACTCGTTTTGTTTGGACATGAATGAAAAGAAGGGTGTTCTACTGGTTGTAAACACAGAACTTGCAGTTCTTCATCCACCTTTTGTTGCTTCCCATTCGTATGTCTTTTTAATTTGTTTGCTTTTTGTCTTCAAACTGCTAAGCTAAAAATTTTGATCAAATATTTCATAAAACATGCTTGTTGGAGCTGGCAGGGTCAGTTTAAAGACAATAAGAAAATGTAACAATGTAGATTAGAAATAGACTTTGTCCAAGATTTATTAAAACAGGTAACTTACTGTGTGGTCTCAAATTATAAACAGCACTTGTAAGGCTTGCCAGTTCTGTAGATAAAGTCTTAAAACTGAAATAAGTCCATTTTTCAGTGGCTCTTCTATGTCTTTAAAGGGGAGAATTGTAGGGGCCACTAAACAATCCTTGGGTGGCACCAAAACCAAAAAACCAGAACAGATTGTCAGGAGATTTATGTTAATGTCATCTTTTAGGTTGTTTGACAAATACAATGTTATGGGACTTTGGGAATCACCTTTGGATACATCTACTTCCGATTTTTATTTATTGAGAAAAGCACCATCACTGCTCAACTCGTGTAGTGTTCTCTCCTAAATTTATATTCATGAAACAAAATCATACTTATCACCTCCTGAGACCCTGTGTTTATCCATCATACTTTGCTTTTTATGATCCGGTCCAGGTTTTACAATGTTTTATAAAAGATTTTATAATTCACAAGGAGAAACAATAAATCACTACCTCACACTAATCACCCTAACCGCACTACAAATTGCTGTTGGCCCTTTGGCAAAATAGGTCTCATGAGCTCATTTTATTTGAATAAAATAAAGAATCATTATTAAATCAAATGCAATCAAACACAGTAATCAGTTCAGTCCAGCTTTAACACTGCACACAGTAGCAAATGAAAACTGCTGATGGGTCTGCTGGAGTCCCTCAGGCTTTAACTCATTTATGACAACCAAAACTGAAATAAGTAAAACAGTGCAGCCATAATTACCAACAAGATGACTAATCAAGGCTGGTCTCCACTCTGATTAAAAAAAAGTTATTACGCTCAAGTAAATGTTGTACATGACTCCTGAACTATATAAAACTAAAATGCTTTCATAACGACACCCCGCAGTAATAGTTGCCTCCAATATAATTGCTCCATTTTAAAGCATTCAACAGACCCCCCACTCCAGAGCTGAATCTACTTTGCTGTGTCATGTTGATGTGATAATTGCATCACAGCGCAGTTTATCCAGGTATTACTTGGAAAGAATTACTTGAATAGGAGCCCCCTTTTCTCCACAGCTCATTTCAAGCATAAACTCAGTGAGTCACACATATCCTTTCACTGAAACACAGTCTCACCTTTGTCTGTCTGCATCAAGTAGCTGGCACTTTTTGGCTTCTCATTAAGCCTCATTATATTCATATTTAGCAATATTAGCCTGGTCAGTACAGGGAGCAGGGAAAAGTAAAAAAGGTTTAGAAATGCTGAGGTATTTCTAAAACAGTCAAGTCTGTTTTATGAAACAGTCCAAGACAAGCTGGGAACCTCCCCTTCAGATCCTTTATTTAAGCTGCTATCAAATTATAGCAGCTCTAGAGTTCATGTAAATGTCTGAAAATCAGCAGTGAATGTGCAGGCCAAATATTAAGTGCAGGTTCAATCATGTGTTAAGTTATGCAGAAGATAAATCTTCAATCTTCTTCTTTCACACACGTGAAGTTTGTCAACAGCTGCAACACTTGACAGCATAAAGTATTGTCGTGGAAGAGTAGATGGAAATCTTTACTCCTTCCTTTTATGACTCACACACGCAGACATCCCTGCAACAACAATCGATACATGATGGCTTTATATGAAGACTGGCTGAGTCCTGTTGCTCTCTAGAAGATATCAGCTGTTGGGGTTCTGCCCCAAATTTGTACAAGTAGTTTCAGTTATCGCATTTAATCAGCTTCCTGTTATTAGATCAGGCGTTGTTTTGCGAACACAAAGATTTTCAGGGTTCATTTAGGGACTGGATACCCTCTTTCCTGGACAATACAGTTGTTTCCATTTTCTGGATGAATTCAGCTTTAAGGGATTATGTGACGGAGGCACTTTCAGTTTTGTCTCTAATGGGCTTAGATGTGTATTACACTCTGGAAAAATTAAAGCAGAGATAATCGATGTCTCTCTCTCTCTCTCTCTCTCTCTCTCTCTCTCTCTCTCTCTCTCTCTCTCTCTCTCTCTCACACACACACACACACACACACGCTTGGAATAAATAAATGTGTTTCTGCTCATGTACGTCCTGCTCAACAGGTGTCCGTCCCACACAAAGTGGACTAAATCCTGTGCACCTGTGTTTTTGTGAAGCAAAGGAATTTCTTCTCAGCTTATTCCTCCTGATAATTTTCAGTGTCTTGTTGTATCCCCCACACACACACACACTTACACAAAATCTCCTTTTTTATCCCTCTTCTTCTCATTCAGCTTTTTCTCCTTTGCATCCCTTGTCTCCTTTATTTGTTTCAACCATTTTTTGTTTGTTTGTTTCTGTGTGCAGGGAATAGCCTCTGTTCTGCAGCGCAGGTCTGATAATGAGGAATATGTGGAGGTGGGACGTCTTGGACCCTCTGACTACTTTGGTATGCGCTTTTTATCAAGTTTGACTAGTAAGATTTTGCACAGAGTTTTATTGCATTTACTGACCTTTATTCTTCCGGCTCTTTCCTCGTATCTGTTCAGGTGAGATCGCCCTGTTGTTGAATCGTCCCAGGGCAGCCACCGTTGTCGCTCGTGGCCCCCTCAAATGTGTGAAGCTGGACAGGCCTCGCTTTGAGCGCGTGCTTGGGCCTTGCTCAGAGATCCTGAAGAGGAACATCCAGAGATACAACAGCTTCATCTCCCTCACCGTGTGAGAGTTCCCCACACCAGCAGCAGTGTGCAACATCAGCATCAACATTTTATTGAGAGGGTGGCAAGTGGGGTTGTGAGGAGGAGGCAGGGTAAAGATTTTAGATCAAACATTACTTTCACAAGGCTAATATTTTCTCTGTTTTGCACGTTTTTTTTAAAACTTTGTGCACTTTGACTTGATCTGTTCTGTCACGCAGCTTTATGTCAAACACAACAATGCAGGGGTGTAAAATCAGGAGGAAAATTCATGATGTAATATAAACAAATCATGCATACAGTGTGTTGGCTGTACATGATGCATGCAAGGCTGGCACAAAATAGTGTTTGCACTTTGAAYTTATTRATGAGGGGTGGAAATGTGGAGGAAGCAAAGTAATCTTTACTTACAGCGTGAAGAAGTGAGTTAACATTTCCTTGTTTGCCTTTATTTTTTACATCTTACTGTGTGTGTCATCATTTCTAGAACAAAATACGCACTACACAGATCTCTGTTCTCTAAAATGTACTGTAGTGCTAGAAATGTAAAAAAAATTCCTTGGTCGTAGCTTCTTTTTTCTTCTTTTTAAAAGCGCTTTTACTGCTGATATCAGTTGTATGTTGCGTTAAATGCTAACTTTGCAAATATTTTTTTTTACATTTCGAACAAATCACATGAAAGGTAGGAAAGCATCTTGAAGCTTCTGTTGTCATTTCATCCAAAGCATGATGAATCGTTTTTGTTCCTTTAGGCTACAATGTTGCCAAAAACTGACACATAACATTCCACTGAGTTTCTGAAAATATATGAAGCCCACCTCCATGGACTAATTAATATATTAATTTCAGCCTATGTAGTTCCTATAAGGCAGCTGGTCCACATCCTGAGGAACATATCAAACTTTATAAAAATTGCTGTTTTACTTTGCCATTTTTTCCACAATGAAACTCCTCAAAACTTCTGGGTCTCTGTGCTGCTTAATACTTTGAAAATGTGAGCTGTTTTTTTGTCTTTGCATCTAAATATGATACGTTTTCGTAAGAGGAAGGAGGACTTCAGCTGCACAGAAAATACTTACTGGTACGATCACTTTGTTATTGATTTTAGCCATCATAGATTACTTGACAGAAAAACTGTAAAATCCTGTAAAATCTTTGTTTTGTTTGTGCCACCCAAACTAAATGATAGTTTGTTTGTTTCAGTAGAATTTTTTTCTTCTCCCTGAAGCAGTCTCAGTACTCTAAAGGCCCAGTAGTAGTATCTCACTGCTTCATTGTGTCCACTTTCACTGTCTCAGGACTGAATAACTCCTCATCTCAATCCCATCCACATCTGATGCTTTTTAAAACAGATTTTGTTCAATGCAGTGCTGGAGGAAAGTGTTTGTATCACTTAAAAGTTTGTTGCATCGTGCCTAATTTAGTTTTTTTTTAACACATTACTTATATGTTCTAAATAAGAAAGAGTTAAATATATTTCTGCTTTGGTTTCATTTACAACACTCTGTAAAAACTGCACAACTGACCAAGCAACTGATGTATAAATAAGACCTTAAGAAAAAAGATTCTTTCTGAATTTTCTCTTTCTGTGTATCTTTTTCTTTCACCTACAAAACCATATTGGGCAAATAAAGACAAGCTTGATTCACGTTGTTATTTTTTGTTGATGACTTATTTTTTATTTTATTGTGGCTGACGTTTTCACATTTTTTCCTGTGTTTCTCCCAACTTTTGGCACCTTCTCCTCCTTTCCTGACCAGACCGAGTTCTTCTTTTCTTTATCTCAGCTAATGTCCTTTGGGCGACACTATCACCTAATCTAAACATTTTATCTCTACTTATCTCTCTTTTCTTCTTGTTAAAGTACACTTTTCATATTTTTACCTACAGGCAGACCACCTCTCAGTCCCAGCCTCCCTCCCATCCATCTGACCACCTCCACCTTTGCCAAGTCTCTATCCTTTTCACAATAAGCCAGCTGTCAGTCATCTGTCATTTTGGGCTCTCAGAAAGCCTCAGAGCTTCTTTCAGCCAGTTTACACCAGTGGACCAAAGCCTCCACAGCTTTGACACATTCTTCTWCATCTTAATGCCTACTAAATCAACTGAGGAATGTGCCCCCAACTTGCTGACATTGAGTTTAATACTCCCCTCGCCACACATGCACACAGACCCATTCAACTTCTTCACTTTGACAAAATATGTTAACAGAGTTGAACACATCTGTACTTTTATCTGCTAGAGATTTGGGGGAATTGGTTTAATTCCCAAAGCAAAAATACCTCTGAATGCACTTTTCATAAATAACATTTTTTAAAGGTTATTTATTTATTTATTTATTTATCTGAAGGTTTTTTTTTTGTCTGTGGGGGAAACCAGAATACCTGGAGAAAACCCACACAAGCATGTGGAGAATAGGCAAACTCTGCACAGAAATCCAAAATTCAAATTTGGTTGAGTTATTTTCCTAAATTTTTCTCATTTTTATGTCCTGTTTTTATTAGACAACTAGAGGAGCAATACTGCAGGCAGCAGTGGTTGTTTTTTAAAAACCCGATGTTCTCAAATATCTTTGGATTTATTTAAATTAAAATGTCAGTGTTAGTGTAGCTTTAGCTCACACATCCATCAGCTGATCACATGCAAGTTTTGAGCTGATTGCTCTTTCTAGGTGATAAAATGTCTTTTTTTTTTACTGTCAAAGGAGCTAGACTAACTAAAGAAATGGGAATAAATTGGGTCTTTGTGATAGGCTGATGTTAACAACACCAAAATATTCTATTCAAAACCCATTTCAAAATTTTCCCAATAAGTATGTCTGCTTGGAAGGAAAACATAAATAAATGAGGAAAGGGTCAAGCCTCTACTGTAAATGACTGCTTCAAAACTAAAGCTGTGATTATTCATGATGAAGTCAATGAGTAAAATGTTTCCAAAAATATTGATTTATTACAATAATTAGATTTAAAAATATCTTAATTCAAAGCGGTCAAATTTTTTTAAAGAAAAAATAAACAGGTACACAACACATATGTAAACATCCACCCTTTAAAAAAACTATTTCAGTCAAACATCTATCTTTATAAAACTCGTCTCTCTCTCTCTCTCTCTCTCTCTCTCTCTCTCTCTCTCTCTCTCTCTCTCTCTCTCTCT
>NW_013952467.1:1249940-1251910 GCF_001266775.1 Austrofundulus limnaeus
CTCTCTCTCTCTCTCTCTCTCTCTCTCTCTCTCTCTCTCTCTCTCTGTGTGTGTGTGTGTGTAGAAAGATGTGATATGTGCATGCATGTGTGCAAGGCTGATTAGACATGGCCATTACCAGGCCATCCTGGGTGGGCTGGCTAGAGACAAAACTTGGCACTGTCACATAGGCAGTGTGATGAAGCCATGATATGATGGCATGCTGCCAGTGGAAGAATAAACATAAACACATTTTCACTCAATGCTAACTTTTAATTTAGGTCACTCACTTCCCGTGCTTGGGGTCCTTAATGCTTTTGTTGTCCCACAATCAGCTCAAAAGACTCCACTGCAGATGACCGTGATCACATCAGGGATAATTAGATTGGGAAAAGCCCATCCATCAAGTTGTTTTATTTTTAGTTTTTAGTCTTGCAAATCAAAGTTGCTGCTCAGCTAAAAAAAAAAGGCCAACCAGGTAAAAAAAAACAAAACAATGGAGACGAAACAAACTTTCACTCTTCTTAGCTTTATWTGGTAAATGAGCTTTACAAAATAGCCTCTGTTCGTTTTTAGTGAGTCTGTGAAAACTTTGTACTTGTATTGAATGAAACAGTTTTATTTGTCTGCCACTCAATTTATTCAGCTGATTTCAGCCCAGTTTATGTGCCTCTCCTGTTCCTGCTCTCAGTGCTGAGAAGGTTCATTAAAGATGGAAAACYGCAGCAGTGGGGAGCTGGGAAAAGACGTGACCTCAACACCACCATCGCCTCTACTTCCTTCATGCCTCGCTGCTGCAGATACTTGGGCTAAACTCCTGTGACAAAAAAAAAATTAAATAAAAAAAATTATAGACTAGATTGCTGAGGAGGAGTAGAGAGAGAGAAAAAAAACTAAAGATGTAGAGGATAAGGATTGGAGGTGGAGGAGATGATGAGCATGCAAGAAGACGTGGAAAAATGCTGTTTGATTTTCACTGAGAGGCCTTTTTATGGGCTTTCTTCTTTTTTAATGTGCTGCTTAAAGCCACTCACATAAAAACTGGAGAATTTCTCCCAGGACGGAAACATTTTGCCTACTCATTTACAGGGTGGCTTCTCATGCACATCACTCTAAATTCCACATTTTAAATAATTACCGCATAAAATTTACAAGATAAGCTGACAGGGAGTGTGTTTTCATGTGTACAGTAATCTTTATYAGAGAATATCAGCTTTGGTGCAGCYTAAATAAATTTGGCACTGTCAATCAGTGGGGGTGCAATCCCCCCCTCCTGTTCTTTTGTTTCCTGTCCCTTGCTCCGTGTGTTCCCATTGATGTTGTATCTTCTCTGTTCTTTCCCCCTGACTGGAGAGATTTAGGCTAATTAAAATGCCTGCCAGCTTTCATCGATTCCCCCTGCTCTCTTTTCCACTCCTTGATCCTCACATCCGGCTAAAAACTAGAAAAAAACTCCTTGCCCTTGCACTAACGACCGGTCTCAGACAGCATGTGCAGTTTCCTTAATTTGTTGGGTGTGGCAACCTGACTGCTCCCAGAGATGAGTTTCATCTATGTGGGCTAAAAATTTAAGTCCAGTATTGTCTCTCCTCTGCCTGGTTTCTCTAATTCTCTGATTGTGACCCACTCAGGTCAAAGGCTGTCACCCAAGCCTGGTCACAGGTGCCTGAGCAACCGTGAGGTTGATGTGATTGGAAGATTTAGAATGAGAGGGGGTGTGGACTTCAATGACATCAAAAGGAGAAAGTAAGTCAAAAGTTGGATCAGGAGATCATCACAAGGTTGACCTGAGTGAAGGAGCTGCCCCTCGATAAGATGTCAACTATACAACTAAATAATAAATGGTTGCTTTTCTTCAGCAAATATGTTGGTGGATTCTCAGTCATAAACCAAAAAAGTAACTAAAAGAAACTAAGCAACTGGACTTCAACTTTGCAACTGAAGTTGACTTTAGTTTTTTGATCTTTAGCAAATTATATACTGTATATATA
>NW_013952467.1:1251950-1255460 GCF_001266775.1 Austrofundulus limnaeus
ATATAAACCTTTAAGAAACTTTGTTTTGTGAGGATCATGATCCTGCAGCAGTTGTGGTTCAAAAATCTAAGTACAGTAAGCTTCCTCAGAGAAAAGAACAATGGCAAAGCAATTTTCCGAAAATATTACAAAATAAAACCAACCACAGATAACAAAAACAAACAAAAAAATTACAATGAACAAATAAAAGAAAAACGTTTTGACGAAACCAAATAGATAATTTTTTTAAGTCTTATGTAAGTAATTTTATAAAATTCTGACAGCAAAACTAAAATCGTAGAAAACAGAGATATTTATATATTTACTAGATCACGGTGCAGTTTAAGAATTTACAATGTGCCTTCTTTTTTTCCCTCTTATCACAAAATATAGTATGTCTTGTACAGTTTTTTGGGTTTTACTGTAGTGTCACAGATACGTATCAGAGCATTTATATTTTTAATTCTACCCACGTGTTTTTGTAGAATTTTCATTGATGGTATTCATGCAGATGTGTTAAACTTATCTAAGATGTTTGATGTAATTTAAAGCTAACYTTAAAGAATCAGATTAAAAGACTTATTTACTTTAGACTTAGGTCCACTTCCTTTTAGGGTTTTTCATTTGCATCCCAACTGAGCACATAAAAGAAATTGAATACAAGAAATGGGGAGAAAAGAAAAGACAAAAAGGGAGAAATGGGGGGAGACGTGGATGAGATACCATCTGTTTGTTATTCTGCTTTTCTTTCCCAAGCTTGTTATCGTTCCTCATTTCCTGCTGGACGACAAGTAAATAATTCACATGTATACATGTACCAACACTGAAACAAGGCCTCCCCAACTCGCTTTAGCTTTGGACTCAGTTTCAAAGTCATTCCCAGCGAGCGGAACCTCGTGTGACTCTCCTTACAAGCGACGTGTAGAGAAAACAAACAGAAGACTGAAATGTTCCCCTGACATTTGGCATAAAGGCATTAAAAAAGGAAGGAAAATATTCCAGTTGCATGACTCTGCAATCTCCTTCCCACATTGATCCCAAATTGGCACACTGCATCTCTTCACTTCGGAATGACTTCATTCTCTTGGGAGACATCTCACCAAATATCTCTGTTTCCCTTTTTTTTTTTTGCTGCTTCTGTTCTCTGGGGAATCATTAGAAATTTGAGTGCAGATCATAAAAATGTGGTCCATTTTAATTATATTAGGAAAATGCAGTAAGGCAAAAAGCAATAAAGGTCTCTACTGAATTGTTTAAAAAATGATCTCAGAGAATGTTATTTGAGCTTTGACCTTTAGATATTTTAGATGTTCAATTACATGTTTATTGATATTTACTAATGTTAAGGTTTTTGCAAATGAGGCATTAGGTATTTTGAAAATACATCTTAGTGTTGCGATACTTTGATTTGGATTGTATACTGTATTTTGACTTTGATTGATGTCTAGATAAGCATCCCTTCCAGGGGTTCCCACATTTCAGGAATACTTATTGGGATTCTTCACTGCAAAACCTCTCACAAAGTCAACATAAAAGCTGTCAAGTGTCTAACTTTTCGGGCCACCCTAGAAATTGACACACCCTCGAGTTCCTCCTCAAGTATCCAAGAGACTGCTCTGTGTCTCATCATTGCCGTAAGTGACGCTCCAGGGGGGCTGCAATCTGAGAAAAGAGAAGGGTGCGATCCCATAAAACCCCACAGGACTCAGTGCAGGGGTGACCCAGCTCTCCCTAAACCCTCATGGAATGTGTGGATTTGACTGAGCGCTGTAACCAGAGAGTACTCCATTCCATCTTTAAGCTCATAATGGAGTCACTTCCTGTTGATAATCAGTTTGTTGTGATCTCTCTCTCTGGCTTAGGATTTTGACACTTCATCTTGAGTTGCCAAAAAAAGGGAAAAAAAGAAAAAGAAAGAAAGAAAGAAACTCAAGGAGAAAGGGGGATTTGCATGCTTCTGGTTTGTGCGCTGTAATAGCACCATGGGCTTTCATCAAAGGCATTTGTCCAAAAAAAGTATTACTTTTTATATTCAAGTAAAGCACTTGATCCTTCAATAAACTCCATAATTGTGTTGCATTATGCATGCACTTGTGCAGGCATGCAAACATCTGTGTTTGTTTTTCCAATAAACGCAAGAATGCAAGAGAAAATGAGAGGAGTTCTCCAACCTTTGGGCTGTCTTTCCATTTTTTCTCACTCTTTCTTTCGCTTGCTGACTTGTGATCTAGTGCTTGGGTTGTGCCTGGTACTGCTTTAATGGCCTCCAATAATATTACAATAAATAAACCAAGAGCCCGCTGTAATTATTTTTTAAAAGCAGCTTCAGCTCTGTTTCCAGAGCAGCTACCTGGGAGCTGGGTAGGGGGCTTACATTAACCATTATTAATCGTTACCATGATGTGTGCAAAACAGTTTCACTATACGGCCCATAAACTAGAAAGGGCTACTCTTTCGGAGTTAACGTGCATTTGTAAGTAAAGTTAGTTGTGGTTGCCATAGGAATTACAGGGTGTTGAGGAAAATCTCAGACCAGTTTCTGAGCTCACTTGTTTGGTGTTATGAATTGCCTTGAGCCATGTTGGAGGCTGCTGATGCGATAAAGCGACATGTAGGGTCCTTTAATCATCCTAGAACCCAGGCAGTTATTRTTTTATTTATTTGCTTTGCAGAATTGTTTCAACTTTTGCAACCCTTCAGTATTTCCTCGCCCCTTCCTTTCTGCTAAATCATCTTCTTTCCTTTGTCACTCAAGTGAAGCAGAGAAATCACTCCTTAATCCCGTACATCACCACCGTCATTACAACCATTTCTAGTGCCCTTATTTTAAAATCCTAACAACAAGAGTATGCCTGCCTAGAACTAATGACAGACAAAGAGAATGAAGGGTCACCCAGAAGCCCACTGAATATTTGGAGTAATCATGAGCTTATAGTTTCCAAATATGTCTCTGAAGACAACTTTGTGGGCCCCTGTTGCGTTTGTTGTGTATCGATGCAAAAATGTCATTTCATAAAATCTTTTCGTAAAAGTTTTTATGATGTTTATTAGATCCTTAATAAAACTCACAAACCAGGAATCAACTTTTTCTTTCTTCTTCAATTACCTTCAGCAAATTTGTTTTGAGGACTTTTCTCAATTTTTCCACTCCCCATTGATGTACAATCATATCAGTTTTAAATGTTTATTATGAATGATTTGTTGTGTATGTTTCATTCATAAATGTCCTTATTTCAGGGTATAATTCATGTAAGGCAATACTTGCCCAGTTGTTTTCCCCATTGGCACTGACAAAAACCTTGCCACTATAATGTCTGGGCTCTAGACCTCAGATTTCTTTCATCTACCATGGGATTTCATTGAGACAGGGTAGCTCTGTGCCCCACCGTTGTTTCCACACCATCCTGTCCCGACTTTGATGTTCCCCCCACTCCAAGAACCTGATTTGTGCCATGTCCTTACAGTCTCTGAACTTGCCCAACATGCGGACACAGTGGGAGTTCCCAGAGTTTTGTTTTCCTCCCTTTTTTT
>NW_013952467.1:1255495-1261547 GCF_001266775.1 Austrofundulus limnaeus
GGGGGGGGGGGGGGGGGGGGTTGAAATGAGGGGAAAAAAAGAAAAGAAAAAAGAGGAGGTAGAATTGGGTCAGACCACCACAGAGCTGGGGAGACCCCTGTCTTCCTCCTCGCCGGTTCCCATCGCTCCAAACACGACACACACATGTTGAAAAGGTCAGGTCTTGATAGACAACAGAGCACCGGCAATTACGCTGCTATTTCTTAGTTGCTGGAAGTCCCCTGTTTAATGTGTGAGTGTGTGTGGAAAAAGAGAGAGTTTTTTTTTCATTCATAGAGAATAAAGAAGCAGTGTTTTAAGGGGAAAATTAGCTGGGACAGGGGGAACGGGTAGCTGCTTGTCGAGACTTGTGCCATTTGCTTCACGTCTGTCTGTCCAGTTAAAGAAATCAGTAAATGTACATGACGGAATGAAGGTGTGTAAATGTGTTAGTGTTCCCAAGTTCTCATTTAGTTCATACTTTTAACCCTTAAATGGAATTTCTTGGAGTGGACGCTTGCTGCCTGTTGCTTTCTTTAGACGTTTGTGGTCAAGAGCTCATTTCTTCGGCCAGCTTTGCAAGGAAACATTTGTCTTTTTCTTTGACCACCTATAATACTCTAAGGATATATTCCATGAAAGTGTGTGGTGAAAAAGTCAAGGCAGGATTATAACAAGACCAGACCACATTAAGACAGATCTGAAGATCACACAAGGAGGATGCTGCGGTCCCTTAACAACTCAAATGTGCTGCAGCAATGTATAATGTGATGCAGCTGGAAATGTGCCTTGCATACCTTGTACCACCAGTTTTTTACGTGTGCATGTGCCGTCATTTCTTTTAATCCCAGGGGTAGATTTGTAAATGATATTGTGACTCATGAAAAAGCAGTGGGGTATTGTGCCCCCAAATGGCTGCTTACCTTGAAAGAAAAGGGGTCCTAAAGCCCCCCTTTCATTCAGGTTGATACACACGTTAGACATATAAAGTCTTGAAAATGGCTGCCAGTAATCGTCTCTATAAAAGAGCAGCTGTGTCCAGGACCAGTTGTAAGTATGGCTGCTATACTTTTCTTCCTGGCACTACTCAACATTAATTTGAACAAGAAGCAAGGGTGTGTGTGTATGTGTGTGTGTGTTGGAGTCCTCTCGGTGTAAATATGTGTGCTGCTCCATTGATTGTTTATGTGCAAAAAAGGTTGCCCTGGATATGCACTCTGCTCTGGATTATTTCCAAGTCCAATCTATATTGCTACCAGCCTGTGGAATGCACCTTTGTTCCTGGAAAATCTCACCTGAGTGACTTGCCCATTTAAAGTCAGTGTGTGTGTGCGCACATGAGTAACCCAACCATAAATGCTACCGCTGTTTCTAATTTGTGCATTAAAAGAGCCCTTGTAAAATTTGTAAAAACATCAAGACACAACCCTCTAATGGGATCACCTTTGTCATCATGAACACAGATGAGTTGATTAGGGTTCAAATTAGCAAAGACTAATTCTACCCTGAGGAGGAAGAAAGAGTTCACTCAGTCTACAAAGGGCCTGCTCCATGAGATTGTGACTCATGCAATATGTGGCTGCAAGMWGTGTGTGTGTGTGGTGGGGGGGGGGGCACATGCACACTGAGTTAAGCTGTGTTTGTTTCTCTGTCGCAAGGCAATCCATTCTACAATCAGCTCAGTCTGTGAGATTATGAGGTGTCAAAGAGTTGGGATGCCCAGTGGAAAACATGGAATAGTTTCCAATCAAAGGGAAATACGGCAATCGAAAGAGTAATTACTCTCACGTATCAGTTCACAGAGTTTCTATTGTCAGCTGCGATATGTTTTTATGGTTCTCTTGCACGTTGAAGTGTGAGATTCTTTGCTTTTGTTGCACGGTCAGAGTGCAGCTGCGTCGGGATCAAGCTGAGATTGAGTTAATAATGTTTGGGTTCTAATGGTTACTATACTGAGACAGAGGATTCTGGCTTAAGCCTATCCAACACATGTTAAAATAACAGCAGAAGCCTGCTTGCTTTGGTTTTTTTTTTAGTTCAAAGGTTTTTAAATGGCGCACACACAAATTTTCTTAAAAAGTTGGTTGTAAATTGTAAAAAAAAAAAATTGAAAATGATAGAAATATGCTTTTCCTAAACTCCAGGACAGTTATTTTAAGTTGATTATTTTTGTATTATAAAATAGAAGTTAATTATTAGCAGACTGAGAAACAAAGGTAAAAGGTAAACAAAGATAATTGTTTTTATTAAAGCTTTTTCTTGCTCTAACTTTCACAAAAACATTTGTAAACCTTTTTTCTCCTCTAATTTCTATCCTTGTTCATTTATAGCAACATATTAAACAGAGTCATCACTGCATTAAACTAAGAGCTACCTAAAATAAATCCTTTCTGTCCCGCTTTGAAAGTAAAAATAAAACAACAAAGCCAAAAGAACTCAAGTGATCTCACTCGAATGAAAATCGATGATTCAAACAGACTTTTTATCTTGACTAAGAGGCTCACGTCAGCTCTCCAGAGGCCGTGCAGCCACATTCTTAAAAAAATGTCTCCGGCTTTCCTTTGCCTCTCATCAGCAATGATGCAGCCCTGGGGCAAAACAGGAGTCCTCATCTTACTCACAGTGTTCTCTCTGCAAAGACTTTAGCACTAGATTAACTGAACACCAGCATCTATAAAATATTTTAATAGGGTTAATGTTGTTAGGTACACAGGCCTTGGTTGCCAGTAAACATGTTGTTTATTGGCTGATGCAGAAAAAAGAACAGAGGAGAAAAAAAAGATTTTTGGTTTGCTTTCGAAAATCTTTAGGGAATTAGTTTTATACATTAGGTTTTGCCATTAAGTATAATACACATCATTTTCTTTGTTTGTCTATTTATGAGCATCACACATTTGTATCTCAAATTAAAAAAAAATCTGAAGATCAACACTTTCCTTTTATAATGAGCTGCATGCGCCTTCAAGAAATGTGAGTCATTCACTGGGATGTCCCGAGAAAGATAGATACCTATGATGTAATCATGTGGTGTCTACTACAGCCTTAGTCATCATGCAACTGCTTCAAACTTAAAAAAAAGAATAAAATATTGGTCAGAAGCCATGCCGTTTAGGGAAAAAGCTTCAATGGGAGCAACATGCAATAAATTACTTCAGCAGAGGGAAATTTGTTGTAAAAATGTTTGATTCATTTTACAGCACTGGCACCATTCTAAAACGAGCTCCACCAGCCTGTTACATTAATTACTCTGCCATCTGCTGTGGTGCTTTCACTTTGCAGTGTTTCCAGCCACAGCGCCCTCAGGCCTCAGTGCCCCTGTGCAGACTGATCCAGTTGAATAGACAAGGTGTAGGCTTGGACCACCTGGCTGGCTGACCTGGCTCCCTCCTTCTTCTCACCCCTGGCTGATAATGTGTTTGCACTGTCTGTCTGTCTGTCTGTCTGTCTGTCTGTCTGTCTGTCTGTCTGTCTGTCTGTCTGTCTGTCTGTCTGTCTGTCTGTCTGTCTGTCTGTCTGTCTGNCTGTCTGTCTGTCTGTCTGTCTGTCTGTCTGTCTGTCTGTCTGTCTGTCTGTCTGTCTGTCTGTCTGTCTGTCTGTCTGTCTGTCTGTGCCCTGGATCTCTCAGTACAAGCAGACCTCCAGGTTCCACACTACAAGTCAGGACCAGTTGAAAATGAACCTGCAGTTAAAATGCTCGCTTTGTTTCCTGTGTCCGAAAGCAGAGGTTGTTTCATACACCAGGTTATGTTCACACATATATGACGCAAATATGTCTCAACAACCATACATTCATGCTGAAAAACCCACACAGCCAAGCTTCTGTAGATTTCAATTATATTTTAGCTCAAAATACGATTTTTAAAACTGGAAGTAAAGGTTTTTTGTAACTTCTCATACACTGCTTAATCATAAKATTTCAAGTGTGTATCCATCAGAATTTTCTACCTTTTARAWTTTCAGAATTTTACATTTCTGACTTGCAGCTTTTGCACAGCGACTGCATGAGTTTTACTTTTCAGTCTGCGTTTTCGTAAGCCTCCGATTAACTTGTCAGTCAGGGAGTGACAGACCCAGACAGAGAGATGTGTACATTATTTACTTCTTGTGCAGTTTAACATAAAAATGTATCTTTTCTTAGATTATTGTAAAGTTTTGTTTGAACTTTGGCCAGCAGCTGCTTTGGCAAACTATTCAAGCCTACTTTACATATTCTTTTCCATTTCACTTTGATAAAAAAAGAATTTCCTAAGTAGCTGAAACAAAATTATATTTGTATTCATTTTAGTTCAATTTAGTAGAATCCACTAAAGTGAAAAAAAAAATGAGATGAGACTTGTTCTCAACAATGTCCTCTTAAAGAATTTAAAAAGAATAGTGGATGAAATGTTTGAATGGAGTCTGTTTTAATCAATCACTCACATGGGGTGAGGGGGTGTGTGGGGGTGGGAATGCGCCCTTGGATGTCTTAAGTCATCCAGCTCCACCAACCAGCTCTGCTCGCTGAATAAGATGCACGATCACCCAAAAGCGAGGGGAGGCGCCACGGGCACAGAGCTGCTGGCTCTCTATATTCAGCTGCTCAGAGGCGCTCTGACACCATTCACTCCAGAGTCCTGCACACACACAGAGGACCTGTCCACCCTGCTGCAAGACCTCTGGATAGCGCAACGCGGACGACTTTTTTTTCCTCCTCTTTTAGTTTGGATTATCTTCATGTTAGTTGTTTTTTTTAGATGAGAGAGAACAAAAAGTTGTGCAGGTATTTGTTCAGTTTTCCAAAAAGACAAAGGAGCAACATCTCAGTGCGCTGGGGTGAAGCCTTTTTTTTTTTTTTTTTGTATGTGAGGTGAAGGACAAGTGCAACGCGCGCCTGGCTCGTTTCTTGGAATTGTCCGACGCGCGCCTGAGGAACCATGTCGTGCTGCAGCGCGGGGCTTCTTCAACAGGACGCAACCCCGATGTGAATAAGAGCCAGATCCAACTCCTCGGCTTTCCCTATGAGCAAAGTGCAGCGCGGTGTGTGACTGAGCTGCTCTGACGCTTTTACAGTTGTTTTTATTTGTTTATTTTCCTCCCCCGGGGAGGGGGATGGTTGTGGATCCTCAGGAGCCAGGAGCGACTCGGGGGCTCCTACACAGCAGCAGCAGCATTAGCGCATTTTTCCTGTTTGGGTTTGACTCTGAATTAAAGGGAGATGAGAACCGCACTTTGTTACTTCCTGCTGTGGACGTCGTACCTGCTGGCCGCAGCTGAGGTAAAGTTCATTCCTGCCCTCTCCTAGTCAGGGGGGGCAAACGGGGTCAGTGGGTTTCTTTGGTCCTGTGAGGGTGCAAAGGTCTCTAAGAGCCACCCTGAGCGACGTAAAGTTATAGATGTTTTATTTAAAGTAAACCAATAATATAAGCATATGTGGTAGCTCTTTATAAATCGGATTCAATTAGGAAACATCATTGTAAATCTTATTATTAGTGAACAAACCGCAAATGAGCGTCTCCCATCAGAAAACAAACCTTTGCTTCAGCTCTCAGTAGTTATTTTGGAGTTTTTGTGCCGGTTCTGTCTGAAGCTTGTGGCAGGGTTCGGGTCTGGGGGCTGAACGCGTCCATGGGAACCGCTCCTGCAGATAAAAATAGCTGCTGTTCCTGTGAGGCTGCATGAATTGCCTGCAGGACCGCAACAAGTGCAGTCTGTGTCTGGTCCATCCATGTCCCGTTTTAGACTGAGKTGGATTTTTTTTTAAAGAGGAAAATTGTAACTTTCCTTTTCTAGTTAAAGGTGAAAACTATTCCAAAGTAGTGTTTTATATGCTGTCATTCAGATGATGGAATAAAATATTCGACAAATGATTATGTAAAACAGAAAGCATCTTCCTCATTATCCGTCTGTTGCCCCCCAGCTCGTTTATTGTGTAGGAAAGCAGCTTATAAACCTGTTCTCGTGGACTGGGAGGACTGGGATAGATCTGCTGAAACGTTTGGCACTTGGTTGCAAAAAGTTGTCCTGTCACCGGTTTTCAGACCTAATTACACAAACGTTTCCTATTGACAAGGCACACATCTCTAAACCGTTCCTC
>NW_013952467.1:1261641-1296839 GCF_001266775.1 Austrofundulus limnaeus
CCCCCCACCCCCCAAGGAAGCGGAGTTTCCCCAGGAGCTGCTGGACCGACTCTCAAACAGTGAAATCCACAGCATCAGCGACCTCCAGCGGTTACTGGAGATAGACTCCGTAGGTAAATTCTGCCTCTTGATACTCTTCTTCTCGGCAGACATGTGGGGGGAGAGGAAGGGGGTGGGGGTGAACCTCAAAAATCACTGATCTTCTTCTGATTAAGGGTGATTTCTTTGGAAATACCTCAGACTTTTAACTCCTAATAAGTAACAGCTCTCTAGTAGTTATTCATCATCTGGTTAAAAAAAACTGTAGCAGGTGTTTTTARAGTTCACACATGTGACCAAGGTGGACTTTCACTAATATCCTTTAGCTGCAGAATTCCCCCAATCACCTGCGTTATTACACGAAACACTTGTTCTTTTCTTTGTAATTAAAACCAAAATGACATGAATTGCAGGTTGAGCCCCTTTTTTTTTTCTTTAGGAGTCGCTTCCTGTGTGGGAGAGCGTCTTAGATTAAGTTACACTGGTTTACTGAAAGAAGCTGTTTGCCTTCACATGAGCTTCTTTTTACACAGACTCCTGACATATATCAGTTTCAGGGCTCTTTCGGTAAAGATGTGCTCACAGAAACAGGTAATTGCTGCATTGAAAAGCCCTAATTGATGCGGGCTACCTTACTGGTTTTAGCTCCTGAGCAACCACAGAACTTTATTTCTCAAAGCAGCATTTGCAGTTTTTTCATTCAAAAATTTCTAGTTGTAACCATGAACAATATGTGTTTCAGTACATCCCAGAATAGATGAGAAGAGGTGTTTATAATCAAATTAACATGTCTGTCTTCAAACAGAAGTATGTTTTGCAGGGTAACGGTAGTAGGCTGATTATTATTATGAGCACATAAATCTGTCTTGAGGGGGTCAGCTTGGTGGCCCTGGCCAGACCATTAAAAGACCTTTGACGCCAGACAGAAGGGTATTTTCAGAGCTTTTGTTGCTGAAAATCGAGACAGGGAGGCCACCGGCCAGCAGGTTGGTTGTTTAGATCTTTAATATATGTYTACAGTCTGGGCAACCAGTGATTGAATATTTGTCAGTATGACAGTTGATTATTGTATAGTGAAGTTTCTCTTTGTGCAGCTTTGGTTTGTCTCCAGAAGGCTGACGTTTGGAAGTGACAGGATCATTGAGAAGGCCAGAGGCACTTACAGTGACCATGTTACATTTGGTTCCACCATGCTCAGTGCAGACTTGCATTTGTTTTCACACGGATCCCATCTTCAGCTCTGACTGACAGATGAGATGACCCCGTTGAAGACTGCAGATGGCTGTCTGGCCCCTGGGGTGATCCGTACCTTGTTATTTCTCGTCTCTGTCCCCGGTCTCCCTCTTGAGTTGGCCCCTTGCCGGCCTGCTCTTATCTCCTTCAGCGAAGAACTTTGACAGAAGAGGGAACCTGACTCTTGGTGAAGGGGGCAGAGGTGGAGGAGGGAGTTAGAGGAATCTTGAGGTTGTAATCCTGCTTGACTAGGAGAGGCCACGAGCCATTGTTGCGCAATCTGCTTTGTGTCTGACAAGCCAACACTGTTTTTACCTCCAGTACAGCTGGCAGCAATAACTCTAACAGAGCTTCTCACCTGTCTTTATGCARATTCACTCAAAAGTCCTGAGCTAAAACATTAGAGGAATACTGACAATTGTAGAGATCCTTGTTTTGAGAAGACAACACTGTTGACTATTTGTCCAAAGAGAGGGACACAGAAAGAGAGAGGAGGAGAGGAGTAACGGGAAGGAGTTGAGGCCCTCAGCTAATGGAGACAGTAATTTGCCAGTCATGAAAGCCTGATTCATGGCTAGAGACTGACTCCTATCCTCTTTTCCCTTGTCTCACTGCTCTGGGCATGTTATTATCTATTAGTCACCTGGAACCAGGAGAAGAGAAAAAACCTCTCTCCACTCCTCTGCTGTTTTTCTCCTAAATTTTTCTTATGTTTCTCAGCTCATAATTGAATAGTAAATCTGACCCTCCTGCCAAACTTTTTTTTTGTGGAATATTTTTGAGATATCTTTTGGTTACTCTGCAGACTTTAGAAAGAGAACTTCTTTATGTATTTTCTTTTTGTCTGTGGGTGGCCACAGTATCAGATCTTTCCACGCGCTGGGCTTTTTCTGACAGTAGGAGATGGAAATATAAATATAAATTAGATAAAAGAATTCACAATGGGAGTCTGTGATTCAGTGTGAAATATTTTATAAGGTCATWAAATCTCTCAACTTTTGCATTGAAAACCTCTCACACTTTTATAGACTGTGTACAGACAGTGTAGGTGGATGTTTCAGAGTATGCCATGTTTATGTACAGTATGTTCATGTGTCTCCAAGTGTACTGGCCTGGATGATGGATAGTTCAGACCTTTGCGTTGACTCCCAGCTTCAGCTGCAGGCAGCATTTCCATTCATGTGAACCTTTTGGTTCTGGGTCACTGACTGCATGACAAACTGGAAGGAAATTCCCTCAACCTGTTGCTGGAGAGACAACATTGGAGCCTGAGAAATCAACCTGGAAAAAGAAAAGCAATGTAAAGCAGATAAACAACCAGTTCCAGTGGTGGACTGTGTATTGGCAGAGGAAATCCCTTCAGATGACTCTGGTCGGAGCACAGAAAAGCTGGATGTGTGGACTTTGTTTGCTCATGGTTGAGCTTTGTTGAGCTTGTGTACTTAAGGCTTTAGCAGTTCTATGAAGGATGATGAGTTGAGTTTGTCCAAAAGTAAGCATGTGTTCATATGATGTGTAAAGGTATAGAACTGGGGTATGTCATGCTTAAAGACAGGTAGACCCACCCAGTTCGCAAACATAGACACTCTCAGAGCTGTGGGATGAACTTTATCACTTAATTGCTGCTCTGGCACTTTTTCTGCAATCCGCCTTGTATTCTGGGCGGGGACCAAAACAAGCACACATTATCAAATGACCATGAATGTGAAAAAGCTGAACTGGCTAGATTTGTCTGAAGGGAATGCTTTAAGACTTTAGCATTGCAGCGTAGCAAAACATGTACTTTCCCAAACCACAGAGTGATTGAAAAGCAAACATTTTCAGTAAATGAGAGACACAAAGCCACTGATTAGATCAGGAATAACGGTGACTGACCTGTCCTCTGTGAGTCTATGAGAGCTGTTTGTTTTTTTTAAAGTCCATGCTGACTCACACGCGTCTAGATGCTTTTATTTCAGCTAAGAAAGTTCAGCCAAGTCAGTGAGGGAGGCTGACACATAAAGCACGCAATTACACACAGGTCTGTGTAAAATGGAGCCTCCTACCACTGCACTCTGGACTGTTTACTTGAGTTTGTGACACCTCAGAAGTTGCCGTGCTTGCAAGTTCAAGTGAACTGTTGGCACTTCAGTGAATAATACAAGATTATACAAGACACCAGTCAGAAGTTGCCATCTCATTGTGACTGTGGGACTAACCAACACATAGTTTGCTGTGGAATGGGTATACAATGCATCAGCCGCAGATCACATGTAGCCTTATGGTGAGGTCTACRGAGTCACCCACCAGTGTCATTTAACATTGCCATAGCTGCTATGACAGCATTTGTTAAATAAGCTAAATGTCTGCGTGCTGTTATTAATCTGAATTTCTTCTGTTTTTGACGAGGCACGGGAAATGATGTCATTGAGGAGCACAAGTACCGCAAACACCACAACCACCACAATCACCACAAGAACTTCTCTCAACATCAAAGCTACTACAATGGCCTGAAGAGCTCTCAGCTACACAGCAGACGCAAGAGGAGCATTGGTAAGACCGCCAGAGCTCAGAGGTTGCATTATGATTGCATTCGACATCACAACTTAGCACACAGAGTGCCAAAATACCCTAAATATATCTGCATCTGAACTATCACTTGCAACATTGAAGTTCCCAGGAAGATGAAAGAGATCACTTTGCACTAATTTCAAACAAAGCTACCAGTTAGTGGTTTTTACACTGCTTTTTAGAGCATAAAAAGGGAACCCTAATGAACACATCAACCCGGTATTTATTTGCCATCAAGGAATCATGAGAGAGGAGGCTGGTGAGTGTGCATGTGTGAGGTTGACGAGGACGTCTGACACGAAGRCTTTTAATTGGCCCGAGGCTTGCAGATCTAAGACACACGCGTCAGGAGAGYGAAACATATCCCCAAGCGTGGAAATTCCAGACATTCAGGGTTCAAGTTGCAGCTCGTCCAGGCACACAGTCAGATTTCTTCATAAAACGCCACGCGGTACGATATCTGATCGAGGTGTGGAGAATGCCATGTAGTGTGCAGCGTGTGTGTGTCGCCCTGTGAGCTCTCCCAGCAGCAGAACCCCTAAAGCAACATGGGATGAAGTGGCTGCTCGTGTTTCATGTGTGTGTGCTGCATCATAGGATTATGATAGAGTATGCCACTTTGGCAGCTGTCCACAAAGTGCTTTGCATTCTGCACATGATGGACATAACATATTAACAACATAATTATGTTACTGTATATTGTCTTTAGTTTCTCTCAGAGAAATGCATTTGAATTAAATACTTACTGCTTTTCTCATTGTTATGAGCACGAGGTCAAATGCCAGTATTTAATTTCCAACCATTTGAAGTAAAGGTTGTCTGATCTAGTCATGCAACATTAACTGAGTGAGGGGGTAGAACAATGGAGGTCTTTTTTCATATCTCCCATTCTCCTAAGAGTTTTAGTTGATGTGGGATCAGCTTTTTGAGAAGCTTGTTTTCTTAACAGTCTTAAAAGATGTTAGGTTTGATCTGAGACAAGACAAACACCTCTCACATCAAGTGAGTCATCAAATAATGAGCAGTGAAAGAATGCAAGCAGCTGGGAGTTAGACGGATTACAACACTACATCAACACCCCGGTTGCAGTTGGAAAATGTGTCACTAAARGCTGACACGCAGAACAAATGCATTAGCTCGACTTGTTCTGCTTTTCCAGTCGAGGAGGCGGTCCCGGCGGTGTGCAAAACACGAACGGTGATCTATGAGATCCCCAGGAGCCATGTGGATCCCACATCTGCCAATTTCCTGATATGGCCYCCCTGTGTGGAGGTGAAGCGCTGCACAGGCTGCTGCAACACCAGCAACATGCGCTGTCACCCATCCCGCAAGCACCACCGCACGGTTAAGGTAAGACACACGTGTACACCCATGCACGATCACTGCAAAGCATTGCTCTATTGCAAAGCATAAATWRGCAAAATACAACTTTTACTAAATTAAATCACTGCTTTCTTTCATTAGGTAAGTAAAACACATGGTTGCGCTAATACTTGTCTTGCTCTCTTTTCAATCAGCCTATTGCTAGTGAGCTTGTTTTCTCAAATATTGCACACTTAAGCTTTGCCACCCCTATCCCATCTTCTACTAAATTTAAATGGCTCACCACTTATCTTTCCCACCACATTCTSTCTTGTTTGACGAGAGTTCAAAGCAGCTGTGCCAGGACAACGCAAAAGTGGAAGAGGAGGAAAACAAGGAGGGGAGAGATAGTTATTGGCTCTAGTAACCCGGACATCTGCTGAAGGAATGAGTCCCTGCTAAGTATAAGAAAGACAGAAACAGAGTTGTAATGTGAGGGGAAAACATTTCTGGATCTTGAAAGTGTCTTAGTGTCACTGGAGACTGTGAAATGCTTTTCATTTGTTTATTCTTGTGTTTTTTTTTCTGGAKGCAATGGGCCAAGAATAGACAAGGTGACAGTGAGAATGAGAGGGAATCTGGAACTCCTTGGCATTGCTTGCTTGAAAACACGTTTCTCTGTTCAGGATCAGAGGAGACACAGTGACTAGAGAAGGGATGAGTTGATGAAGTATTTACACTACAGCCATTTAGCTGGTGAGTGCTTGTTAGGAGGTAAGAATGATGTGATCTGCTTTGTGAAAGAAGGGAACAGCTATGGCATAAACAGGATAGCCCCTGTCCATACCCACACTTCATTACTGTTGCAGACGTTTTGATTTTGTCCAGCCACTGGTACTGGCAGAACATTGGATTTCCGCCTGATAAATAAGCAGAGTAATAAAACACATGCCAGTCCTTGGCATACGGGAAAAGCAGTAGAGATTTCAGTAGATTCATGAGGATTTAACAGTGGATTTCCTCTGAKAAGATGGCCATTGTAGGACACAAGGCTTCGCAAACAGGGTTTTTGGTCTGAAAGCTGACTCATGTTGCTGGGAGAGACTCAAGCTCCGACATACAGCTCTTTCCTGTGTGTCAGTCTGTCTGCAGCCGTCTCTCTGTCTACTAGACAGTTGGTGTGCGTTGTCCTCAATAGGAGCTCTGTCTGTGATTGCAGTGATGAGGAGGGACGGAAAGACACTGACGACGGCATGCGCGACACTAAAAAGGCTCGATTCAGCYATTCCTGGAATGTTGTACTACATGCAGCTTTGTTTGTGTCCCCCTTTTGACACTGATGACTGAATGAGCACACAGACTTGAGAGGAATATTTGGGGGTGATGAGGAGGGGTTCAGGCTGGGAGGGGGAGTGTTCTGTTCCATGTGGTCTTCGCCGCTGGCAAAAAAAAGGCTGAAAGGCGTTGTATGAGGAGGAAAGGTCATCCCTCAGGGCTTTCTCCAGTCAGGAAACATTTACCACATTGTATGTCAGAAACTTTGTGTCATTCCAAGTTCTCTTCTATACATCATTTCAGTCTGAATGGGGGTTCAATTACTTCTGTTTATTTATTAAAAAGCTAAAAATTCTGTCCATTTTGAGCCTGGCTAGTTTTTCCTGCTGCATGCAGGGTGCTAGAAAATAAGACACTAGCAAGTTCATTCCACTGAAATGTAAATCGCGTAAACAAACAAAACAGTGTTCTTAATGAACACATCAAAATAAACTTTTAGACTCCTCCATGGCAGCATTACTTTAACTTGTCATCTTCATCTCCTCAAACGCAACATTTCATCTTCCGTTATTCTCACCGCTTCTCTTTTAATTGTGGTAACTTCTTACAAAAGATCCTAAAATATCCAGAGCAGCATGCTTTAAAAACAAAAGGAACACTGCCCCCTCCCCTCCCCCCCAGGTCGAAAGATTACAGTAGTGACTCAGGGATAATCAGAAAATATGAACAGCTCACTACATTTACAAACAAAGCCTTGTTTTTGTTTAAACATATGGCCTCTTAATCACAGATCACAATGAAATTCAATTGTGTNTTTTTTTTCTCAGCATCAGTGAAGCGCCTCTCGACAGCTGCAGCCAAAGTGGACTTCATTGTTTTGATCCTGTGATCTTCACCAGTGTCTTTGTTTAGGAGTCTCAGAAGCACGGTCACAGCAGGGYTGACGTCTTACTACTGTCACCTGAAAATACCTCCACACCGCTGACATAACGCCTCCTCTACAAACTGCTTACTTGTTAAAGTTTGTTCAGCTCGGCTAACGTGGTGGTCGTCTTCTTCTTCTGWTTTTTTTATGCGGCTGGCATTAAGTCTGTTGCGCGATTCCGCCGCCTGCTGGTTTAGAGCGTCTATGCACAAACTAAGTGAAAAGAAGCTGGTATCGGTCCTGTAGTATCGGAGCACTTTTATAAGTACGAGTACGAGTTAACGCACATGGTATCGGACCGATACCCGATACTGGTATCGGTATCGGTGCATCCCTAAAAAAAACAATAGAAAACAAGAATAAAAAGAAAATGCTCAATACCTATGGAGAAAAACACAAATATAATCTCCCCAAAATAGATATGAAGTGCTAAAACGTATTCATGTTTAAATTCTATTGTGATAGAGACTGAACTATTTGGGGGCACAAATGTCAAAAATAGCAGCAACATATAAAAACTGGCATCAGGATGTGCTTTTATCTAATTGTTTGGCAAATCATTGTTCCAYTTTAGTTCAGTTTATCTGATTTAGTTCTGTTTACCAGCTGAAAACCTTTAATTGGCCTTAAAGCAAGTATTTTGCAGAGGTCACAGTGGGTCATTAAGGCACATCTGTGTAAACCACAGTAGAAGGTGTGTACGTGTGTGTTAAACTGCGAGGGAACGAGAGCGAGTACTTGATGCTTCGCTGCATAAACTCCCCCGACCACAGAATGGGGTCGAGGCCATTTGTGTGAAGCTGCAGCAAGAGGAAGACAAGCCACAAAGTAATGAAGTGTTGATGGCTACTGGATCAAAGTGGCGGATGACAGAGGCCAGGCGGAAACAGCCACAGCGCCTAGTGTGGGGGTCCTCACATCTCTCATCGCCAGCACTGGGCCCCGACCCCTCCACACACACAAACACACGCAGCTACCTTTGCGACGGAGGGTCATGTCAGAGTGTTGGGGGGTAGCGGTAGCTGTGTACCCCTGCAGTGCAGAGGGARGCTGACTTACGGGGTGTTTCATAAATAAAAGTGTGGTGGTGATACAGTGAGAATGATTTATGATCGTTTGAAGAGCAGGATGGAGAGATATAGGGGGCGAAGGGTGGGGAGGGGGTTCAGATGGGAGTGAGGGGCCTCGTTGTTTGAAGTGCCTTGCAGCTGTGAATTATTTTCCCTTTGATTCACTCAACTCTGAGTAGACGAAGTAGGGCGAGGGACTTTGTGTTTAAAACTGTGTATGTGTTTGGGGGGTTGGGAGTGGAGCACGTCGCAGACCAAGGGAGTATGTTGACCAAGCCAGGAGCCCAAAAAGCTTGGCTACTTCAGCACCGGCTGGAATGTTTCAGCTCCATGCAGGAGAAAATAAGGCAGAAAATTTTAATATAATTTTCCTTATTTTTTCTTATTCTTTAGCTTCACTCCTCTTCTCCTGTCCTCCCTCTTGTGCTTCACCACTGACTTCATCCTCAGTCTCCTCATCTCCTCTATACACAGACCCCATCAGTCTTGGAGTCTGATTGTCTGTTGTGTAAAATATTTGTTCACTCCCTCTTTCCTCTGTTCATCTCTCCTGAAGCACCAACTCTCTAATTTTACCCCTCTGTCAAGCCTCTGCCGTTTACCTCATTTTCTTGGTGCTCTTTCATTAAAAACCTATTCATATTGTTTCACTTTTTGGTGCTCAGCAACACGTCCTTTGAAATTCTAGTTTCCTTTAAATGTACCGAGGAGCTATTTTAGATATTATTACATTAAATGATTCTGCAAAAGAAGGAAAATGGAGCATAGTTTATCATATTTGGAGATAAATTAAAACAGGTGTTTGTGTCAAAGAAATGTGTTCTACCATAAAGAGTTTTTTGGCAGTGCAGCTGTTTTAGACGTGATAAATTTACACACTGGGTGGAATCAGAGGGCAGCAGGTTGCCTTTTTTGAACGATGTGGTTTCTGTGGTTTCTCGTGTTCTTCTTGATGTCACTTTTCTTTCATTTATTTCATATGGCAGGTAGAAATACAAACAGATGCACAAAGCGTCTCCTTTCCCCTTATTTTTGTCTGGTTAGTAAACACTGAATGTCTCTGTAGCCTCATTTCCCTCCTGATGGATGAATTGCGACCTCACCATGCCTCTTTCCACCCCTCTATTCTGCAAACATACACTGCACTTTTATTTATTTTTGCTCCGTTCTGTTACTGTTCTAGTTTGCCATGGCCCGCGGTGCACATCCACATCCCCGCTGTGTTTTGCTTGGAAGGCCGGCGCAAAACTTTCCCCTCTTTCGTGCTCTCATCAGTGTTTTGAGCTCAGGGAATTCCCAATTAGCCTGACTTTGGATAAATGGCTTCACACAGAAGAGTTGTGGTGACACTGGGGACAGACCAAAGGGGGTGTGCTTCCCAGAGCCTCATGTCTCGCCCCCCTCAACTCCCTGGATCGGATATCATTCCACAACCACTCAGGGGACTCTTTCTCAGGGCCCCTGGCTTTCCAGGGAGTTTAGAGCAGTTTGATTTATACAAAGAGAGTGAGGGGCCCCTTGTCGTAGCATTGGGGGTCTATTTCTGATGTATGTTTTAAGTCACTGACTGTGTGACATTGGAAGCTAGTCTTAAACAGCATAATAAAACTGATCGGAACAAAAAAGTATTGTGAAATAAGTAGTAAATGGAAACAAAAGAAGGCTTCCTTCTGTGAAAAGTGAAGTGACGTACACAATTAAATGTAAATAAACACCAGTGGATACGTGAGTATCTGCTTATTTGTTTTAAACCCTGCAGGGAATGTTTTAGCCCTGCTGTGTGAGAGACAAGTGCACTGCTGGGCTTCACATCAAGTGAGCCCACTGCTTCATCCTTCTGTCAATAGTTGTTTGTGTTGCCACAGGAGTTGCTGTGTGTGTTAGTCATTGGGATCAGCATCAGTAGTAAGGGTCAGACATGGCTCAGTCCTTTTTTTTTTTGTTTCCTGCTGGCAACCTCTGGAGCCCCCTCAGCCCAGACGTTCCTGTAACCAACAGCAGCAGAGCTGTCCACAAAAGCAGCTGCATCTTTCATCTCTTTCTTTCCCTTCCTCCCCGTTCTTCCTTTCCAGGCAGATAATTTGATTAAACATTGGCAGCGATTTTTGGAGAAACTCGTGCCACTCGGTGATGCTCTGTGTGGTTTCAGCGAATAACAATAAACCTTTGATGATTTTTCTGTCTGTCACGTCAGTATTAGTTTAATCAGTTTCTTTAGTAGGTAGCCCAGAAATGAGATGTTAATAGGTAACACATGAATGCCACCTAATACAAGTCATGATCATGGTTTGTCACACCTCCCCCTCCTCAAATAACTTCCTCTATTTGTGCACATGCACATACGCTCTTGTGTTCTCTAATGAGAACGGCGGTTCAACTTCCCACTCTGCGCTCTTCCTCGCCCTGGCCTTTCACCCGCTCTCCTTCTCTTTCATGGCTCGGTAACAGCAAACACACCAACCAATAACACAGACACTATTGTCTTATGTTTGCTCACCACSTACCTCCCCTGCTTGCTTATCCTCATTTCACTCCATTTCTTTCTTCTCATTTTCCAAACTTAGAAATTGTTACAGAGTAGTGGGTGTTAAAACTGCTCGCTCCTCATGTCTTTTTGCCTGAGTTCCAGCTGCACCAGACCCCCCTACAGGGGTCTCTCTCTCTCTCTCTCTCTCTCTCTCTCTCTCTCTCTCTGGATTTCAACAAACAAATTTCCTATATCAGACAAGGATTGGTATGTTGATTTGTTTGCATGACTGGCTCTCCAACAAGAGCCAAGATTGGCAGTATGCCATTATTGGCAGGGGTGCCACCAGTAGGGGCGGCAGGGGCAAGCCCCCCCCCCCCCAGTTTTGTGTGTGTTAAGTTTATTTTGACTGCAAACTGTATTTCTCCTAATATCAGAAAGCGTTGGAAGGTTTTTGGCAGGTGTTCATTTTCTTGTGCAATGACAAGGATAGGTGAGTCTGAGGATTTTGTTTCCACATGGCCCCAGGGCCCTTCACTGTTGCCCTTCAAATCAGAGAGGCAAAGACTTGTGGCTTCCTCCTCTGAGTTGCACAACAGTACCATCAAAGCATTTTTCAAACATTTTCTATTCATCTAATATTTAATCAGTCATGTATTGTTGATAGAAGCTTAGCATATTCATAAGCCTCGGAGTCGTTACCAGCTCTTGGATGGAAACTCTAATCTTTAAACTGTGAGTGTGTTACCTGGAATTAGAGGAATTCTTGAATTCGTTTTATGTTTCTAAGATTGTTTCTTGTGGTTTTACTGCCTAATACTGACCAAATATATTTCTTGCATGCATGCAAAGCAGAACTTTCCTCGACTTATGTAGTGAGATAGTTTAAACTTAACATGTTGGGACAAGGTGAATGAGTTTAGGTGTCTGTTTGGAGTTGGATGCTTCAGGCCTGAGCAGGGGGATCTCCCAGCTTCTTTTCTTCTGCCAGAATAAACCTTCCCAGGACCTTAGGGTGTACAACACTCACCCTACCCTCCATCTCTCCGTCTTCCTTGCCTAGACAGGGACACACACTCCATTCAGTTGCTTACAGACCGTGGAGCACACAACAAGTGAAACCTAATGAATCTGCCTCAGAGGAATGCTCTCGTCACACTTCAAACATAAGGCAGCGCAAAAATCTTTTTTTATGAATTAGTTCATGTATGTGCCATCAGTCACAGAGCCACGCTTCTTGGTGTCTGCTGGTGGGCAAATAATGTGTGCATTCACTGACAACACAGAAAAGAGTAAATATGCTGGAACCTGTGGCTAACCTTTCCCCTCTTCCTCTTCCAGGTAGCCAAGGTGGAGTATGTGAGGAGGAGACCCAAGCTCAAAGAGGTCTTTGTACGATTAGAAGACCACCTGGAGTGTATGTGCACATTACAACATCATGTGGTAGAGCACTTAGACTCAGAAACAGGTAAATATGAGCATGGATTTTCGGCACATGCTGATGAATGTTCCGTCGCCTTTTCTTTTAACAWTTTTTTTTGCAGAAATTCAAACTCCCTCTGAAATTGTGTTTGCTGACTGAATCTCGCCTTCACCTCTTTGTCACCGTGCACTCTTTCCTGTCTTTATCATCAGTGTTTGATGGTCTTTTTTTTCTTTTGTCTTGCTTCATGGCTTTGCACTGTATGACCTTTTGCCACCAACTGCTCCTAAACAGACATAAACACCTGTYAGGAGGCCCACTGTTTGGAAACTGTAAAGCTTGTGTGTTTGAKGAGAATATGTGTGTGTAAACGTGTGTTAAGGGTGAGTGTTCAAAGGCGGCTTGGCATGACAGCAGGTAAATCCGCCTGCGCCTTGATCTGTAGCTTTTCTCCACCTGGGTGCAGATAAGCGCTGTAATGCGTACTGATAAGACACCTGAAGAATTTATGCTCTGTTCTATCTTTGCACTCTGCTTCTGTCCCAGGGCTGGTGTGCCTCTTTATGTGTCATAAACCCTGCTTATTGCTTTTAACCCTGCTTCCTATCCACCCTTCCCAACTTTGTGCTTTCAGGCCTTCGTAGGGCTAAAGGTAAAAAAAGGAAACCTAAAAAGCAAAGGCCCATCAAGGACTTATTGGTGACATAATAAAGTCGCTCTTGTTACCCAAAGTCCACTGGGAGGCTGTGACGGGAACAGGTAGGACTTAAGCACCAAAGCCTTTTGTCACCTTTGGGTGCTGCACTGGCCCAATCAAAGTGTAAAGTGGGCCTGCCAATCACCGTCACCAATCACACCACAGCCAATCAGTGTGAGAAGAGGAGGGTCTAARGAGTATCACGCTTCACGTGCCGATGCTGCCAGTGCTGCCAATGCTGCATGTTGTGCTTTTGACCTTCTGAGCATGCACACTTTGAATAGATGCTTTGTGTCACAGTTTACAATGTGCACTGTTTTGTGTTTGTTTGTTATGAACAAAAGCAGCTATGTTTGTGTTTTTTCACTCCTTAAAGACACCTTTCTATCTTTATTTGCCGTTCATGTTATCAGCCTGTCATCACTSTCTAAAACACAAAAGGGTTTTCTTTGTCCCATCTTCAACTGTGTGTACACACACGCAGGACTCTGACATAATTGTCTGGTCGAATCCAAATCTTCAGAATCTGGAGGGACATGATTCACAACACCGCTGGTCTTTGTGTGTTTTGTCAGAAAATGCATGAGTGAAATAATAAAACTGGCAAAAGAAATCACTTATTTTAATAAAATTTTGAAACAGAAAACAAGTATTTTTTTTTCTTTTGCATCTGTGAAACTAATTTCAGCTTCGTCTCTCTGTCCTGCAGTAGATGTGAGGTGAGACGAGTCAGAACAAGGGATTTCAGCATGGACAGGACCTAAAATAGAAGATGCCATCAAGAGGACACCTTCTCCGTCTTCCTTCCAACTGCCATGCAAACTTTAAGAACATAAACTTTTCTGTAAAGAGACTGAAAAATAAACAAAAACAAATGAGATGCCAAAGGTGCTTTGAAAACACGATGACTGTCTTCACGGCAATGGAACTGTGCTGCTTAAAAAGGTGGGAAGACATGCGGCCACAAAGCTCAGACTGAGCAGAAAAAGGCCAGCAGGAGAGGATGAAAAATGAAGTTGTGATGAACTTTTCAACAAAGGTTGTTTGAAAATATATTCAACTGAAACAGCCTGTTGGATCACACTTTTTGTGGGAATCCTAGTGCTCTACCAGAACATAAGTACGCTGCTTTGTTTAAATGACTCTTGCATACAAAGGAAGAAAGAGTGTGATATAGGAACGACAATACAAACATAAAGGTGAAAAACAGCTGGAGAGCGTTTACTTTTTAAAACTTTTGACCTCTGGTTGTCTGTGACTTTGCCCTCCTGCGATGTACAGTTAAGTTTGAAAAAAAAAAAGAAAAAACAAACAAACAACGGATGTTCTGCTTAGTACAAAGTATTTATGTGTTTGGACATTTTACATTTGTCCCTTTCAATGTTCAAGAAAGGACAAAAAAGTTCATGTTTAATAATTTTGTAGACATGCAAGTGTTCTGTGTGGTCCAGTTCTTTCATTATCACAACCTCAGTGTCATTTTTTAAACCTTTTTTATTTTCTTGTCAACCATGTTTCATATTATATTGCAATATATCTGAAAACTATCATGTCTTGCGTATAAGTTTGGATATAATTATGTGTGCAAGGAGAAGATGTGAGAGTCAGTAAGATGCTTTATTTTTGTTATGAAATATATTATGCATACCTATATCCAAGCAGGAATTATGTTTTTCTCTCTTTTTTTTGTTGTGGTTGAATGGTTGCATTTAATCTATTGGTGGGGGGGGGGGGGGGGGGGGGGGGGGTCGTAAAACTTGAGCAGTTAATATACATCTTAGAAACTGGCTGGCGGGTTTGTGGATCAGTTTGCATCACAGCTGTGAAAAAAGGTGATGGTTTTATGAGATAGAATGAAAACTTCACATTCAGTTGTTGAATACTGTGCCTTATCCTGCAGGCGTGATGAGAATTTATGGAACAAGTGAAATTTCACACATCAGAGTGTACCAGTGGCTGTCATGTAAGCATACAAATACTTTATGGGGACAAAATTGACCTAAAAACGGGTGAAATATTAGATAAGCTACATTTTGTTTTTTATAAAGTAAAATTATAATCAAAATATGCCCCATTGCACATATTTTTAAAATAAATTTAAGTAAATATTTGCAAAGATCTGCTTTGCGTTTATTTTTTATTTTGCAAAGCCCAAATTTATGTTCAGTTCAGCTTGAAAATTCACCATATTTTATTACTAAAACATTTTGTCTGTGATTTTCAAAGTTTGTTTCTCTGTTATAGACCTACATTATCAGACATGATTGGACAAAAAATATATATTAATCTGCTCAAAAAAATACTTTCAATGGGTATGTCAGCACACCTGCAGATCAATCTAGTTTTGTTTATTTCAACTCCGTTCTGACGCACCCTTTTGTTTAAAAACTCTGTTGTTGCCATGGCATCACTCTGATTGACATTGGTCAATAGGCTCAGTCACATGACTGAACTCAATAACTAGTAAAACCTCAAACCTTTCCACAACTTTTATTGCAGTCAAAGTTTTGTTTGGGTACGTTAGTGTCGATAAACTTTCAGCTCAATGTTTTTTAAAATGTTCTGGTTTTTTCATGAAAACACAAAAGAAACTCCAAAGATACATGTGCGTGTGTTCAACATAGTTCTTCCATTCCACGAGGCTGTTTTCCAGCATATCTCTATCACTGATAAAGAAATAGTCCGCCCAGTAAGCTTCAGAAGCACATACGCAGTGCCTCAAAGAGCAAAGTCCACCTTAAAGAGTGAATGAGAGAGAGCAAAGCAAATCGACAACAGCATGAATGGGCTCCTTGTTTGGTCAGGCTTTACTCCCCCGTTGACAGGAGAACAAATCACTCCACCCCATGGAGGGACTCTCGCTTCATGCAGCCACCTACAATCAGGACAGATGATGAGTTCACTGAGGTGGTCTGAAAGCATTACAGTGCTGGCCTGACCCCGTACCCCAACAAAACAAACATCCACTTCCTCACCGGTTCCTCGAACAGGGACGGACATGAAACCAAGGAGGCAACAAATGTCATCTAAGAAAAACTATAAGAAAAATGAATGTCATGTTTGTGTCACCTTCAGTTAATTTGTGGACATGACATCACACAGTAAGCTGACTGATGCTTTATTTGTATGGCAAATATTTCACCAATCTTTACTCCGAGCAAACGTAAGATAACGTCATTAAATCAGGGACCATTAGCGCTATTTGATGAAAATACACTGCAACATTTGTTAAGTTATCACTAAGGCTTTGTTATGCTGGCTTAAGCTTCCATTGGGTAAAGGCAGCAGTAATCATAATTTATATATTTATGTTTTTCAACAATAAATGTATTTCTGCTTATGAAATTGATCACAGAATGTTGCATCCCATAAGTTGTGCCATGTGTTTTAAAGAAAGTTGTTTTAGGATGAATAAAGGATACTTTTAAAAACAGTTTTAAAATTGGCAGAAAAAAAGTAAGTGATTGATCAATATGATCAGAATGTAGAAAAGAAAATCAAAACAGAAATAAAGCTTCGTTGAACCATCCATCTCAATAAATTTATCTGCAGCATTTTAATGAAAACTGACAAAACTAAAAAAAATAAAAAAATAAAAAAATAAATAATTTGTGCATAAATGTGTTGGCTTTACACACACACATACTGCTGCTGTAGGCACACTGTGAGCTGGATATAAGGTAGTGAAGTATAAAGGAAATATGAGCTTTTGTAGGCTTGCAGGGTGAGCAAGACCTGGGCTTTGCTCCAGTATCCAGCAGCACCAGACTGTAGGTTCGTACGGCTTTATTGCTTTTCCCAAGCAGCTCACCCTAATCCCAGGGCTAAGGGACTTGAAAGTCCTTCTTTTTTGCACTTCCCAGTTATACACCCATCTTATAACCTCAGTAGGAAGCCAGATAACGAAAGGCAAAACATGAAAGAGCGAACGGATCAGAGAGACAGCAATTCAACCGGCCGGTAGAACAGGGGATAAAGTCAAAAAGGTAAAGATAAAAGGAAGCATAGATGCCTGATTTATTTTATTGTTTTTATCGGACATGCACAGCTTTAGTCATAAAGAAGGGGAGTGGACTGAAGTAGGGATTTAGCGTGTGCAGGGAAAAGAAAGCAATATGTCATGGTGAGGCAAAGGAGGAGGCTTGGGGGGCACCCTGAGGAGTGAGAGTGCAACGGGATGGAGCCGGAGGGGGGAAATGAAGAAAAGAAGGAATAGAGCGAACTCAGGATGTGGGTAATCGGCACCACAGCAAGAGAGGCCAGACAGGTCAGCACTTAAGTGGACGTGCTTTTATAAACAATACCAGCGGGGCACACAGGTCAGGCAAGGTGTGAAGAGGGCTGCTGAATGGGCTTTATGTTTCTCTTTGTGTCTGCCATGTGCATCTGCAAATGTGTGTGATTGTGCACGCAGCTGGACAAAACAGAGTAGGTGTCCCAGTGTGGAACGTGATCCACTGGAATTTTGGGCTCTTACAGAAACTGTGCTGATGACGTTGCATAGTACGTTTCGTATGAAAAGTCAGACTTTAACAATCTCTCTTCATTTTCCTACATCTCAGATCTTTGGATGCAGTTGTTGTTTTTTATGCAGAACTTAGAGCGCAGCCTCAACAGAATTAACTGTGACTGGTTCCCTCTCAGGGATAGAGATCTTGCTTTCATCCTTCCACCTTCCTCCCCTCTGTTTTTTTCCTGTTATGTTTCTCCCTCTGCTCCAACCTGTGGCCTCTGGGTTTTGAGGAAAGGCAGAGGTGGCCTTTGAAGATGGCGGCAGCCAAGTTTTTCTGGGGCCAAAGCAATGAATGCATGTCTTTGTTGTTCGCCGTTCTCTCACTTCTTCATATCCTCCCCCCTCACTCAGTATCCTCCCTCTGCCCCCCACAAACTCACACCAACTTGCTCATGCCCTCATTGGGGCCCACTTTGAACAAATGACCCTGCTAATTATGTATTTAAGGTATTTGGCTCCTGTGAACCAGCTTTGAGTTAGCGGTGGAAGGCGGCAGGGGCGGCTGGGGGAGAGTAAGATGTATAGGAGCCGTGGTGTGGTCTCATGGCTATCATTACTGCCCAGCGTTGAATGTAAACACTGGATTAGAACAGCAAGGGTTTACTTGAGAAAAAAGACTCAGGAGAGAGGTTATGATCCCTGCCTGCACTTCTGGTTCCGACTCTGGTCTCTGGTTTCACTCCCAGGTAGCACCTCTGCATTTGACAACTTACAATTTCTTAAAGAATTTCCAAAATTTCACAGTATTTCAGGCGCATGCTGTTTCAAAATCCTCTACACCACAACATGGTTCACATTACATAGTTATTCTGGCACAAATATTTTGTTATTCCTGCTGGAAGTGCCACAAACTGCAACATAACTGCTACAGATAGTTGCTGTTGCTGCTATTTGCACTTGAAAATAGCTACAGAATTATTTTCTATGTAAAAAAAAAGGAATGCAAAATCAAGAGATGAGAAGGCTTTATAATAAACAAATGTGTTTGCATAAACAAAGATTTGGCCTCAAGCGAAGTTCAAGCATAAAGGAGTCTTGTTCACAAGTGATGGAAGAAAAATAATGAGGCCATTACTTTGGTTTGTTAAGGCGAATAAAGCTGAAAAGAAAAAAAAAAAACTACTAGTTTCTCTACATTCCAAGCAAAAAGAATAAAATCTCATATAAAATGGATAAAAACATTTCTGTAGAGTGACTGGGCTCACAGTTATTGATGGAGAGAGAATCTCTATTCTCTGGTGGAAGCTCCAATAAAGCTGCTGCTCCATTGCATCAGGAAAAGTCAACTGAGCTGTTTTGGGCATGTGATTAAAACGCCTCCTATAGGCACCTCCATTTGGAGGTTTTTCAAGCACATTCTACTGGGAGGAGACTTTGTGACAGGTCCAGAACTGGCTGGAGGGATTTAATGTTACACGTATCTGGCCTGGGAATGCCCTGGGATTCTCCAGTTGGAGCTGGAGAATATCATTGAGGAGAGTAAAATCTGGATATGTTGTCTCCATGACTTGACTAAGAATAAGCAAAATGGATGGATGGTAAAACCTCTAAAAATGTTGAGGTTGATTTAAACAGCAGATGTTTGATTTTGTCTTGACCCTGCTGATAAACCTGAGATAGATGCCCATTCACACTTCAGCACCACTGTTGAGCTAAACCTTCTCATCACTTTTTGTGTGTTTGGATTTACTCCCTTAGACGACTCTGTAGCTCCGATAATTCAGACCAATTCAGAAAATTGTAGCTATTTTTTTCCATCCAATTACTATCTGACTGGAGCGAGCTTGGACTTGTGGTTTTTACAAACTGATGGAGGAAGGACTCAAGTGCAGCAGGGAGTGAAAAAGGGTGTGGCACAGGAACTACTGAGAATGTAGAGGTCTCTGGAGGGCGATAAGTCAGCTTCTGATGGGAGAGGAAGCTTGCATGTGTTGTAATTACAAAGGGAGAAGCGCCGCTGCTGCTCCGTGAGGGCTTTTTGAGAGAGGTCGAGTGTGTGAGCGTGCACGCTTTCCGATGGGAGCGCAGCGAAAGAAGTCAGTTTTTCTTTTGCACATCAAATAAATCACAAGTCTACAGTTAAAATGAAGGAGGAAGGAGTGTTTGGCTTGTGGGAAAAGAGGAAGAAAGCATAGATTGTGTCACAGCTATTGAGGAATGAGGACTCTGTGTGTAGGGTGGGGAGTGGGGGAGTGTGTGTGCACTTATATGTGTGAGGTCGGGAGTAGCCAGCATTTATTTAACAGTACTAACTTTGCTGTAACCATTTTATCAGCGTTTACTTTGATTCAACATCATAATCAGAGGGGAAAGAGTTTTGAACTCAGCTGAACTTAGCCCCTTTTTGTCACAGAGTTGCTTATATTTTATTAAGCTGATGATGTTCTTTGGATGTTTTTTTTTACTTCCAATAGGATGATGTCCGAGTACTGCAGATGGATTCTAAGGTCTTTTAGCTCAGCGCATGTCACAGTTTGATGAGACCACCTAGTTTTGCAGCTTCACTTCTCACACATTCAACATGTCCTTATCTTTAAAGAAGCCCTCTTGTCACTGGGAAAACACACACATACACACACACAGTTTGCTGTGTGGCATGATAAAAGACCGAGGTTGCAGCCACCCTCTTATTGTCTGATGAGGGTACGATGAGAGCATCACAGCAGACCTCACACTGTTCACAGCAGCTGACAGGTGGCAGACGCACCTGGCGAAAAAAGACAGAGATGAGCACAAATGTGCGAGAAAAGCAAAACACATTTTACATTTTTGTGTCATTAAACCATTAACTTGTCATGTAATTTTCATAGTAGATATTCTGATTTGTCAATACAGAAGAAGTTTAAAAAAATAATATTAACTTGTTATAGTCACATGTGTCCACTCACAAAATATTTACTCTGTTTCAGGCTTTTCTTCTCTAATAAAACTAACTTCTTGAAGAAAAGTATTTCTAGCAGTAAAACTCAATATTTTATATGATAACCTTTCAAATTAAAAGTATTTTGCAGAATACTCGTCTGTACTTAGTTATGGTGATTCACATCTATTAACTTTGGCAAATATTTTTCATTTTAAAGAAAAAAATCTGATAATCACATGTCCTTTGTGAAATAGTAACTGTTTTATCTTTTATTTTTTGATGATTCCAGGAGATTTGCCTAAAGGTTTGCTGAACTACTATTTGAATAAAGTAGTTCTTGTGGTAACCTCGTGGTTTCTTTTATTAGAAAGTCTTCCTGAAATGTTGCCTACTGACTGCAGACTTTATGTAACATCCTCATAAAAGCTAGCTTGGATTTTTGGAAGTTATTTTCTGAAGATATAATGTTTAATGGCGGTGGCTCACAGACTTAGAGCACACCATTTATTCGTTTTGTTTCAAGTGATCTATTTTATTTTTAATGTAAGGAATATATGTGTTGCCATCATGAAAACCTAATACTTCTCAGCTCTGTTTCCAAATCTTTCCACATCCGTCTTTCAAATTTCCAGTTTCTTGAAAGAAAACTGCCGTCTTGTCTGGTGTCTAGTTTGATTTGTTTTTATCTGTACACCATTTCATTTGCTCAGTATGAAGTCATTCCAGATTGTGCAAAATCAAAAGCACACAGACACATGCATGCACGGTTTCCTCCAACCCCAGCCTTTTATATTCAGCGGTTTTCAGTCTGACCTGCATATCTCTGAGATGACTTTCACCATCGCTAATAAAAGCCACATAAGTGCTACCAGTAGTGCTGGAAGCTGCCTGGCAAAGTTGTTGTGGCAGGATGAGAAACAGGCACAGCAGTGGTTTGGAAACTCAGCAAACTGCATGCCAGTTTAACCAGACACATTTCAGAGTTTAATTCAGGTTCAGTCCTACCCCTGTCCCCCTCGCCTCTCTCTCTCTCTCTCTCTCTCTCTCTCTCTCTCTCTCTCTCTCTCTCTCTCTCTCTCCCCCCACTCTGAATTTAATTGTCTTTCCATGAGCTAAGTAGCATGGGAACACCTGCTATTTTAAATGACACATTCATTGTCGTGCAGTGTTTGAGGTGTAAATCACTGTGGTCTGCTGTGTGAGGCAGGCGTGGACACACACTCAAACAGAAGTGACTGACATCGCTGACCTGCTTGCTTGGAAAGAAGAGCAAAACAGACCATGTCCTCAGCCTCTTGGAATTCCTCTTTCATTCCCTTTTTACTTATTTAGCTCAGCTCAGCAGCAGACACACATCCATCACAGTCTGCGTTGTCCAGCTAAGAGTTTACGTTGTTTTATTTCTTATGGCAGGATGGCACATTTGAACTGAGATCAGCGCAAGAAGGTTTAAATTTCTGTTTGTCATAAAACACATTTTCAATTTTAGTTAAACATGTTCAAATATTAGCTAATTATTCTTTAATTAGCAATTCAAACATTTTAATGCGAACATCTGTAGAGAGGTTATGTGGATGTATTTTTTATCAATTCCTCACATCACTGTTATTTCTGTAAATTTTTAATGTCATTCGCAAGAGCAAAGACAGGCAGCAACAGTGAGATGTAGCACCTCCAGCAGGAATATCCTAATATTTTTAAGACTAGACATGTGACATTTAGTGTAATTTATCACCCATTGTTCCAAATGGGGACCCATAGTAATATAAGGAAAGTTCTCAACTTTCTGTCTTAGACAAAAAAAAAAAAAAAAAAAAAAATCTTGAATATATTAAACAAATACAGAAAAAGTTGTGTGGTTTTTGAAACTCCCTGTTTATTTAATCCGTGTAATGTTTGTTTTACTCAGTTTTAGGTTTTTATTTCCAGAGTGCTCAGACCTGGTAAAATGAGGCCGTCTGTCTCTGTTTGTTAGCAGCAAGTTTCTTAATAATATTGTTGACAACCAGACTCTGATGATATTTTCCACATGGAAACAAACCCCTCTCTTAGCCTAATTTGTAGTCAGTATGGAGCTTCATGACTAATGCAGGTAAGGTTGGGGAGAAAATGACTTCAGAATAATTTTAAGATACTCCCAAAAAACACTGAACATAATGTTTGTGCTGAGCACCAATGTTAAAACCAGAGAAATGAATTTAGTGGTGAATCAATGCATCCGGACCAGACGTGTTTTTTTTCCTGTTAAATCACTGACAGGTAACAAACCTTATCTCTGATTGCAACTTCTAATCTTCTTTTCTTTTTTTTCCCCAAAAAAGAACTTTGGTCACTTACTTCAAAGACAAATGTCTACCTGGATGCTGATAAATAACTTACATAATGGTGATGTGCAACATGGCAGGTGCATGATAATCCCAGCACATGTGTGTGCTTTGTGTTCATGATACACTTTTACATATTCAGAAATACAAATAAGTATAATTCAGGTTTTATTGCACTTAAACCTACAACTTTAGATGTTTGTCTGCAAACCCAACAGTGAAACTTGTTTCCTCTTCTTCTAAGTCTAAAGGTAGCTGTGTTTATGCTCTGAAACAAACCAAACAGTAGAGGACAACACTTGTGTTTTGCAGAGTACCCATCAGCATCTTTACATACATCTTTCCAACACCCTTTCTCTAGTAGTTAACACACTTTGACACACAAAGTGTTATAACAAAATGAAAACTGCTAAAAGTTATTCATTTAAATGCTTACAAAATTTCTAATTGCAATATTTTAGATTGATATGTATAATAAGGAATTAAACTAGTTTAGTTAGATCAAGTTTGAATTTTTCTATAAAGCTTGTCTAAAGAGTCTGAAATGTTGTGAAATTGGTGGTTTTAGCAAAAATATTTCCGTCCATGATGTTGACTAATGAGATTGAATTAGGCTGCAGTCTGTTTTATTTACTGACCCCCAGCCCCTTACCCACGCTTACAGGACATATAACAAAAGTTTATGCTGTAGTAGCACAATAACCGTGATTGTGTTGAAAGAAATGCTTCGGGGTGTGTTCAGAGTTGTGAGAAACTGTTGACAATGCCCTTTTTTTTGGTTGTTCCTCATGATCTAATTACTTCAGGATTCTTTTATTACCAGGCCTCTAATGAGATCATTCTTTCTGCACCACAAATAAAAGCAACAGCTCAGTTTCTGTTCCCAACTCGAGCTTGCTCAGAAGCCCATTAAAAAAACACTCCTGTTCATCGCCTGATGTCTGACTTCCTCTAAAAACACCCAACAGAAGTGGTTTGGCCATTAGTGAATCAGCTACCATAATTAACTTTCTTTTCCACTGCCAGCAACTGTGTTTATCATTCTTCTCAGAAAGCTCTTCAGGGTCTGAAATGACGAGACATGAGTTCCTCCCTGACGTAATGTTTTGGTTTACTTGAACTCCTGCAGGCAGGAAGTGAAAAAAGAGAATATTGATGATGTGTTGTAGGAAAATATGGAGTTGAAGTAAATCAAGCTGACTTCTGTACAGATAACTAAACTACTCGAAGCCAATATGTCAAACAATAGACCCTATTATGATAGAGAGCTTTTAATTAAACTAAGAGTCCAAGTTCCTATTTAGAAACACCCTGGATCTTTTAAATTGCGCTTGAACTCTTTAATTCAGAACATCAGTGTAGCATGTGACAAATACTTATCCTATCTCTTTTCTCCACCAAGAAAACACATGTCGTTGAAATCGTTGGCCCCAAAACCGAACATGTTTCTCTGCGGCACGTCTTTGTAAAGTTCAGAATTTTTTACTGGAGCTGTAACTAAATAATGTTCCCTCTTAAAGCTTGAGTTTTCCTTTCTCCACCAGCCGTATCAAAGAGCTGGCCTGATTCTGTCTGTGCTGTCAGTGCTTCAAAGGCAGTGTTTCAGAGCGGGGCTCCATGACGTCCAGTGGCAGCGTTTCAAATCACCTCTGGTGCAGTAGATATAAAGATAGCATTCATCCATTGACTGCTTTATGTTCCCACTGTGGCACAGATAACTACCTTACTGTCCCAGGACAACAGAGCCTGTGTAGACCTTTGTTGCCCATATGCCAGTGGCGCAAGTGTGCATTTCAGTGCTAAGTTCATCCAAGACTCTCTAATGCTCCGCGGCTTGTGAGTGTATGGGAGTCCAAGGACAGTGATAGCATGTTTTTACAGAAGAAAACAATAGTTCAATAGACAAACGTTTATGTTTGATTATTTGACAATATTTTACAAAGGCTTAGTTGAAGGAATACATATTGCCCGCTGTCTTTCAAGCCATGGCCATAAACTATATATATCTTTGTACGTTGCAATGTATAAGAAATACTGATATGTAAGAGCTGGATTTAAAGTAAGAAATAACAACAGAATATTTGGTTTGAGGAAAAGACAAAATACCATTAAAATTCAGTGTGAAGACAAAATAATGGAAACGAGGGGGAAAATAGAGCAATTCGGCATTGGAATACTTTTAAAATGGAGCTCAAAATTATAAAAAGAGTTTGCACCAGTTTTGTTGTACATAAAATACATAAGCTGAACTAATTATTGTGTGCATACAGTATGAGCAGATTTAGCTGCAGCTTTGGTTCATTGGTTGAGTTGCTTTGGAGTTGACAGAGAAGAGAGATACAGGCGAGTGAACAGCGGGCATGCCCACACCACTCCCACTCTCCCCATGTTGATATCCACCCTGTGATAATGCAACAAAGATGCAAAATCAAATCCCTGTATTACTGGCAGCAGTGGCAACAATACGTTCTCCCCGGTCTTCGTCCTTTTATTTCATCATGTTCTCACACTGACAATAAAACACTCACGTCGGGTTCTGGTGTCTCACATGTGTTTGATTGCGGGTGCCAGGCTTTAAGTACGGGTGGCATGTTCTCTCTGTGCAGCTGCTGCGGTTGTTGCTACAAGGTGGCACTGCATGGTTTACTGGATAGGGAAGTCATGTCTGGTTAACCTCAGAGGCCCTGCAGGATGGAGCCGCCACACTGATTATGCCCTGATTGACATTTTGGCCAATTAAAAAAAAAAACATTATGTCATGTTGCATTTGCCTTTTAAGGAAATGCATTTGATCATGTTGGGGTTTGCTTTAAACATTACCAGTTCAGTCTGAAAAAAGTTTACATATTACTCATTTGTGTCATGTTTCCTATTAAAATTATGTCATGAGCGAAAACGTCTTGAATTTAAAATGATTGAAACTTTTTAAATTGTTCTGTCAGTTCGATTGTCCTAGACAACAAAATCAAAATAACAGAAAACAGTCTGCAGAAGGAGGTGTGCTGGTTGAACTTCTATTCTTGAGGGTGACTTTGCATTAGGAGACATTAGTAGCAAATATTTGTGGAGACAGTGGAGTTTCAGAACTGCCATCCTGGAAAAAAAAACATTTGAGGTGTGACTTTGGGGCTCAGTATTTGTGTGCACTCCCTTTGTTTTGCAATATAAAACCACCTATTTGACTGCAACAAGACAAAGTCTAGTAACAAAATATCCATAATTATATGGCATTATTTAACTTTTTCAAAATTAATTTTCTTTCATGTCCATAGACACTTTGACATGTTGAGGGGCTGGGTAATCAAGGCTGGGGAAAATGATCCTTAATTGTTTTTAAGGGAGCACCTCTGCATCCAAGTCAATGACCTCTTCAATGTCTTTCATAATAAATGCTCTTAAATTTCACAATCATGGCCTCAACTTCCTTGTTCTTTGTTGTAATCCTGTGGCCGGGAGTCACAAGGAGTCTCCACAGTGTCAGCATTTTAGATCACAACATGTCACGCTGGAATCTACAAATTACATTTCCTTGTGGTCATTTCTAATTTTCCTTTTCTCTGTCGTGGCAAAACGATCACATCTTCAGTTCCTCTTTCATCTTTAAAAGAGAGCACTGGCTCAGAACTTGAATGCTTTCCTTTTATGAATTTCAAATCCAAAAACAGCTACTAGACAAAGCCCCTCTAAAAGGCATATGTTTCTGTGTTCCTGTGTTGGGTCTTGGCTGTTTCTCTACATATCCTCCAACAATTCCAGTGTCACCTTATTGACTTCTCACCCCTGACCCCTGTAAAATAGCTCAGTCACTGTGCGACTGACAGCAGCTCCTGTTGCTACAAACAAGGCAACAAAGCTGCTGTGGTTGCACTCACGTGGACACACAGCTGTGCAACTACACAAGACTTCAGCACTAAAGCACGTACAAATATCACCCCACAATACCTGACATACCTGCTTAATCACTTATATACAATCCTGTGGCATTGCAGCATTTAAGATTGATAGCCTAGCATTCCTTTAAGGAATGTATGTTGTCTGCCACCATTAATAGGGCTTAATGTGTGTTGTGAACGAATGTCAGCGACAAACACCACATTTTAGCTCAATATAGTCATTTTTGTGGAGGCCAGATGACAGACAGGGTTGACAGTTATAAGCAAATATGTTGCACAACAAATTTTTCCTCAAAGTATGTGTTGGGCACATGCTACCATGTCAAAATTTTACAAGTCTGCAGTATAATCACTTTTGTTTTCTAGCCATCTTGAACTGAATTGACTCTAAAACTTAACAAGTCTTAGATGTACATCCAATGGTGACTTTTTATGAGTTTCATTAAAATCACAAGGTGGAGGAGAGGAATAAACAAACAAGAACAAAACAAGAAGCTGAGAAAATATTTAAAACAAGAGGTGACAGAACATGAGAAACTAATAAAACAAAGATAAAGTTAAACCAAAACAGAAAACTTTCTGATCATGTCAAAAATAATCAATCAATCAATCAATCAATCAATCAATCAATCAATCAATCAATCAATCAATCAATCAATCAATCAATCAATCAATCAATCAATCAATNTCAATCAATCAATCAATCAATCAATCAATCAATCAATCAATCAATCAATCAATCAATCAATCAATCAATCAATCAATCAATCAATCACAACTTTAAGTGTATAGCACTTTTCACAGCCAATGGCAACCAAAGTGCTGCACAACAGAATAAAAATATAATCAGATAAAATGAAGTAAACACTTCGGTAAGTAGAAAAGAACACAACATGTAAAAAAACCTGACCTACTACATGTGCTCTCTAGAATTAAAAAATAAGTATCAACAAGAGGACAAATAACTTCATTAAATAACAATTTGCTGTCAGCTTCTTTGTTTCTCTGCCTCTCTCACCTTGAGACAATCCAATATTGTATCCGTCAGTTTACTTTTTTGTCCTGAAACACCTGTTGATGTTCATCTTTTTAGCATTTTTACACATTTTTTCATTCATTTATTCTTTCTGCTTCTGACGAGTTGCCTAAATCAGCCTTATCAATTTATTTATTTTTGTTTGTCTTGTGTTCCCCGCCCCTTTCATTCACGCACTATTTTGTGACAACAAAAATTAGACAAGTCGTTCCCTCAGTGTGTTTCTCTGGTTCTTTTCCTGCAACTCCTTTTTTTAATCCTTCAACAAACACCCATCACAGCTTTCTGGGCAACGTCCAAGAGCTGCCCTTGAGGAGGACATTCCTGTCTGGCACAGTTCCTCTTTTCACGCTATTTATTCTCAAATAACTGAGTCTCATACTGATACTAGAACAGCATGCCAGACAGTTCAGCTCTATCAAAAAACAAACTAAAAAGAATTTAAAAAAAGATCTCTGTTGGATCATGGAATCTGAGTGAATACATCTTTTTTACCTTGTTGCAGTGCTACAGCTGCTAAATTTAGTTATCAAAAAATATTCTTTTTAGTTCACATGTTTCTGCAGGATACATGTGACAAATTCATAGTGCTGGTGTCATTTTAAAGACTGTGATTTCAGGGTTTGGATGTTAGCTTTGTAATGTTGATAAGAAGGGAAAATAACATGCAATTTTTTATATCATAAGTTTTTTCCAAATATTTTTCAAGTTAAAACTACAGACATTCATTGTGCTATTTTAGTCATTAATAATTTGAAACATTCAGTAAAGTAAGCAGGAAATAAAAAACTAATATGCAAACATAAACAACAACACATAAGACTATATATAAAAATGACGTATAAATTAGAAATTCAAAGTATAAAAGTTAAAATATCAATTGATAGGTTTGTGGGCCAAAATGAGGCAAAATAAAAATTATTTTCTTAGTATAAAGTTGCAGTGGGAAATACACAACAACCACACACACACACAACAATTATTTTATTTTCTAAACCTATTTTCATTCTTATGTTCTTAAATGTCCCTATCATGGTTAGAGGGCAGGATAGGGCTGATGTTACAGCTGGACTCGAGCATAAACTAACTTGAACTGTGCGTGTTTCTGCAACACCCTAAATATGGCCGTATATAATTTTTTACCAATTAAAAGAATCACAAGAAAGTGTTTCTTCTCAGCCTAAAGCAGCATCCAGCAGTTAATCTGCTGACACTGAAACACAGACGCTGCAGATTTGTATGTTTGCGGTTTGTGCATGCTTACTTTTCAATCCACACCTCATCAAGGCGATCACACTAAACCAGCTTAACGTGTATAAAATTAACACCTGTAGAGTGCAGAACACCACCAGTAATACGTATAAACAAGGCCCATGCCAAATAGGAAGCAACAGTTATGAGCAATATATTTAGTCATTTTAATTCTCATCAAATCTGAAGTTAAGGGTGGATGGTCTCACAATGCTGTACATTTATCAAACTTGATAAAAGGGTTCCAGGATTTATTGGAAGTTGCTTTTTTTAAACAGTTTTCGAAGAATCTGAGCAGCAGCAGCAACAAAGACAACAATAAAGCAGGAATATGGCAAATATGACAGAAGGCAAATGATAAGCGGCAGTGAATGTTTTATTGTGTATCAACGCAACACTGCCAGATTATAATCTGTATATTTATATGCTTAGTCATCTGATTATCAAACTGTACATCACAGGAGATCATCCAAGTGAGATGTCATTCTTTGGTTTAACGAACAGCTGTGAACTATATTGATAACAGGCTGCAGGCAGAATCATTAAAAAGATGCAGATGCAACTCGTTCAGTCAATCTAAAGGATAGATTTTAACTCAAAGTTTGATCATATGAATTTGCTTGCTTACTTTAAAGAGGGGATATTACGCAAAATCAACTTTTTTGAGCTTTACATCATGCCATAATGTCACTCCTTGATCAAAAAAACATGCCCAGGGTGCTACTTTGACTCATTCTTGCATGTTTGAGAAATCGTTAAATCTCCTGTGGTAGCCACGTGCAGCTGCCTAAACGCTTGCTGGTACAAAGCACCGCTTATTTGTACAAAGCTCCACCCTGGAGCTCAGTCTGCAGCCAAGCACCCACCCCACAGAGCACCCCTCCCACAAAGCATTGTTTGTGAATATGTGCTGAAGTGGGAGTGCCTGAAACGGTAGGAGGTTCTCAAAGAGACAGAGCTCCATTCAAGGTGTTTAATTAGACTGTGATGCAAATTCCAATTGATTTTTGATACATACAGCATTTTCATAACAACTAAATGTAACATATTTGATTGTGGGATAGAATTGAACTATGTGCCTGAAAAATACATAATTTCACACACATGCACAAACCAGTATAAAAGCAAATTTCTGCTTCACTTCTAATCTGATGGTTTTGAAAAATCATGATTTGGAAGCACGTGAGGATTAAGGTGAGCTGAGAAAGAAGATAGCTGTGCTTTTCAGTCGTTTTATCAACACTGGCTCCTCTTCCTTGTTTAGGCCTGAAAACATGTCCTGAGAAAAGCCTGACTGTTTTTTTTATTGGGGTCTGATAGGGAGTAAAAAGGTCAACAAATTCATCCAACGAAGCCACCTGATGTCTGATCCTTGAGGCTGTTTAGACTGTAGACAGAGCACCTGTTGAGATCGGAGACATTTTGACAGTTATTGACCCTGTTCAAACAAAAAAGCCTGCAACATCTTTCTGTTCCACAAAAGTGTTCATAGCTGAGCTTTAGGCTTCAATCCGGACTAGATTTTTTTTTCCTTTCAGTTTTTCACAGCAAGTGGTGAGAGTCGATGGCTTTTGGCTTTATTCAGGGCAGCAGTTAAAGTGCAGGACCACAAGCGTAAAGCTGTCAACATGTGGACACGGTTGTGGAATACAGCCTTGACTGTCCCCACGGCAACTTTACAGGAATGTTTAACACCCCCTCACCTAAACATATCTGTCCTCTGTACCGTCCCCCCCACTTTTTTTTAACCAGGCGGCTGCTTAATATGCAAGCAGCGATTTCACCCCACATTCCATCAGATAAATCTCCACACAGCATCTTTAGAGAGTAACGCCGTTAGGACTTGTTGGGAAAATCTTCCCTCTTTCAAGCCTAACACCTGTTGAGTGGCGTGTTGTAAGTCATTTCTAACAGTGTAGCTACTGAAGAATATTTTCACTGTTGGTATGCAGCAAGAAGTGCGGCAGATCTTTTATTTCCTTTCCCTCTTTAAAGTGTACAAGATGAGGCAAACCAGCTTGTCGCCACAACAATGACGACTTTGATGAGTGATTAAAGAAGTCGTGTTTACTTTTCCGCAACCGACTCTGAGTTTTAAAAGCCTGCATCCCACAATTGTGCAGTTGTGCAAAAGAATACATTTTTATAGTTTCTTTTTTTTAATGTAGATTTTCCAGCATGTGCTTTATTATAATATCCTGGTGGCTTCCATGCAGGCTTGCAGTGAGGATGTCTACCTGACAAATAACTCTGTCAGCTTTGCAGAATTATTGAGGAGACTCCAGGGGATGCCTGGGTTGGAAAATATAATTCATAGAGTTCAACTCATCTTTTTTGGCACATGTTTATTTTTCAGGGGCTTTCCAAAAGATTTCTCAGTGAGGAATCTAGAATCCAAAGGGACTGCCTGACACTCTGCGTATTGTAATCAAAACAACAATTACAGCCCTCACTGTCTAATATGGAAGCATAAGCACTGATAATCACTGATAGCATCAAAGGCAGCTCTGTAGAAATGTTAGCGTCCTCCCTGCCTGGGCCTAAAGCCTCTCTATCAACATGGACATCAGCCAAAATCAAGCTATGCAGCCACACCAATTTTACTTTACTTTGTTCTGCTGCTACTTTCCCTGTCGTGTATTTATTTTCCTGCCTGATACCCTCACTTTAAAGCGAAGTGACTTACAGGTTTCCTGTGTTTTAAGCAACGGGGCAGGGAAATAAAAACAGAGGAAGAGGTTAGATGTTCACACGGAAAGAAAGAAAAATAGTTCCAAAAACGTGGAGGTTAATAAAAAGGTATATTTGGATATGGACTGGCTTTTTGAAGTCCAGGATGCTTGAACCCCAGGGGTGTCCGAGGGAGGAGGTGCAGTCAAATCTAACTGAAACAAAATGAACAAAAGCATTCAGGGGGAAACCTGACCGAGAAAATCTGTCTTGACATTATCAGTGAATTCAAAACGACTTGAGATCGCAAAGTAGCAACTGTGGGTAACATGAATCCAAAATAAAAATACAGCTTAGCGAAGAAGTCACTCTCTATCACCTCTCAAAGACTATACAAACAAGATACTACCTGGATTATCTTCCAAACAGGACCACAACAGAGACGTCGGCAGGCAACGACCACAACAACTGTATCTGCAAGATGCCAGTGGTCTCCAGAACGTAATCAGATGCAAGGTATCTCACTTGACAGACTGCTCTCTGACTTGAGAAAGTGTCAAAGTTTGTTTCAGCATATTTTTGAAAGAACAGAGTCTTTTTTTAAATCGAAAGAATAAAGACACAACACTGTACGCATACAGAAATGTACATACAGTACTTATTTAAAGTAATGGTATGTAACATAAGTAGAGGCACTTTCATCACTTCTGCCAAAGGCAAAGCTGAAAAAAATTATCACAAACCACTGGACAGATTTTGTTGAAACTCTCAAAAAAGTAATCAATGGTGTACAGCTGCACTGATTAACTTCTTGAATAACACAATTTAACCAATCTAACTGTAACTCACAGCTACTTTATCTTAGCAAACTCAAATGTGGCCATAACTCAGTTCATGCACTTCAGTGTATGAATTTAAAGCCTAAAAATGCACCTACATAGTTTAAGAACACTTGTTTTGGCTAAAGTGAAACTAACTGCAATTATTTTCCATATATGTGTTGCTTTAACAAGTGGATAGGACTAAATTATTTTTCTAAAGGGTTAACTTTGGTCTCTTGTGCTGCGAAGAGAACTTTGTAGTTGAAAGAATTTTTCAAGAAAACCAGATTTGACACACCATTTATTCACTTGTGGATTGGGGCCAGCACGGTGGCTAACTCTGTCCTCTGGGTTCAGCTCTACCGGTGCTGCCTGTGGTTTGCACGTTTTCTTTGTGTGTCTCCATGTTTTTTTTTTTTTCTTTTTGGTTCTTCCTCCTCAGAAGAAATGCATGGCAGATTAACCAAAGATTAAAAACAGAACATTTGGAGAGAAAAGAAACACATGAGCAGACAGACGAGCACAAAGAAGAGCTTGTGAAAGAGAAAACCTGAACTGAAACTCAGCTTCGATGTGCTGATGTAATGAATATCTGGTGAGATTAGTTTTTTTTCTCTGGAAAGAGCAAAACTGCTGTTGCAGATTTTAGTCTCTGTCATGATCTGTCTCTGTTCACTCAGGGTCAGATTAATTGGAACAAATTCATGATAATGTAGTTTGTAGAAGTGTATAATAACCAAGTACATTTTTTCGTTACGTACTTATAGTTTTTGAGGATTTGTAATTTTATCAATTGTTTTTAATTGTTACTTTTACTTTTATTTTGTTACATTCATAACAGAAAAATCCTACTTTTACTTCTTTATTTTAAAATTTAACACCCAATTAATTACATGTTACAAATTTAAATATGACAATCATTTAAGGAGTTGTTTTTCTTAATCAAGTTATGTCAAAACGTTCCACTAAACCAAGCTGAATAAATGTAAAGCAAGTTACTTAACTTAGTTAAGTAGAACCAGTTTAGTTAAGTAAATTTAATACATCAGTTCTGTGTTTTAACTTTTACATTAATGTGAAGGTTTGACTTTTACTGAAGAACTTCTTCTTCTTCTTGTCGGTGAAATAAATTTTTGCTAAAGTTATTTTCTGTCAAGGTATTTTTACTTTTTACTTAGTTATTTCTTTTAAGTACTTTATATACCCTCAGTGGATTGTTAGATGTGCTTTTCTCATTCCTATCTGACAAAATCAACCCTCTGCCTCTTTTTTTCTCTAATCCACCCGCCTACAGTTTCATTCTCCAAATTATCCAGTATTTCCCCTGAAAACCTGTTTGTTTCCCTCTTCAAACACATCACCAAAAAGTTGTATATTTTTTACTCTGAAATTAATAAATAAATGACCGCTGATAAAACAAAACTGTAATGAAGTGAACGTAACCGTGACGTCTGCAATAGGACATCACAGTCTTCTGGCTGTTTCCTGGTCTCTTTCATTCATCTTCTGTTGTCAAAACACAGAGAAGGTTTAACATTACGATTTTTACTGTACACAAACAGAAAACGTCCTACTGCCCCTGGTTCATCCAACACGCTCTACTTTTATCACTTTACCAGTCGCACAACACGATCCTCCCACTGTACTTTTTGTTTCACCAGATATTACTTTTACAAACTGTCTCCAGTTTTATAGCAGTTAAAAGTGTTCAGTTCCAGAAACTATAATAATGGGAACATGACTCGATATCAGATCAACTGGAACTCTCACAGTGTCACATCCTTCAAAAGTTTCCAAACTCTAACAACAAAATATATTTTGCCCACATTTATGAAAATAGTATCATTTAATTCCCTCCATGTCTATGTATGTGTATGTATGTTTGTGTGTGTGCATGTTTGTTGATTTAGCAATAATATCCCATAACCCAGTGGACTGATTTTAACGAAACTCTCAGAAAGCAATTATTCGATGTACAAATGAGTAACTTTTGGAGTCAACCAAATAATGTAACTTTACAATCACAAAAACCATGTCTCAAACTCCGTCAGTTTATAAATATTGATCTAAAACATAGTATAATTGTAGCTGGGTGTCATCACTGACACTCCAAGCACTAACAGATTACATAAGATCTTTGTTTAAAATGTTGGCATGCAAGGAGATGTGCATTCATTCAAGGAATGCTAGTTTCATCTTTTTTTCCTCTTTTTTTCTTGTCCACCTCCACATTTGGTATTTGCAAGCCCCGTTAAAAAATAATGAAGAGGAAAAAGCTGAAACTTTAAGTCAAGCAACCTGATGTACAGCTCTGAAAACACGGGAGGGAACCAGACACGCTGAGGAATGTCATTACTGTGCAAAAACCTGCTCACAAATCCCAGTCTGGTCCAAGATTCTTTATTAGTCAACACCAAACAAACTCCAGTGTACACATACTGTACAGATGCGCATTCACTCTCAGACAAGATATAGGGTTGAAGGGGACGTTTCAATAAATTATTCCCTGAAATGTCTGCAGAGGAAATATTAATTGTGTCTAACTGACTGATTGAGCTCAGATGGGACACCTGCACAGACATGACATCAGTTCAGCCATCTGCTTTGAAAAATCAATAAAAATAATTAACTTCATGTCTGAGCTTTTCTAATTTAAAAAATACGTTTTTTATCAGCATCTGTTCAGTAGTAAACAAATCCAATCTAGATTTTATTGTGTGAATGCTGATTCAACATCCACACTATTGTTTTCCTATATTTACATCTGTCTGTCTATCTATCTATCTATCTATCTATCTATCTATCTATCTATCTATCTATCTATCTATCTATCTATCTATCTATCT
>NW_013952467.1:1299124-1308636 GCF_001266775.1 Austrofundulus limnaeus
AACGCCCATTTCTCTATTTCAATAATAACCTCTTGTAATTTTTTAACAATAAAATCAACGTTTTTCCCTCTTTTCCAAACAGCTCCATCATCTGCAAATAGCGAACATCCCATGTCTTTTCCAATATCTTTAAATACGTCATTTATCATAATTGAAAACAGTAATGGACTTATAATACACCCTTGTGGAGTTCCATTTTCTACTACATATTTTTCTGAGATAACTTCTCCTATTCTAACTTGTATTTTCCTATTTGTTAAAAAGTCTTTAATCCATTTAAATATTCTCCCTTTAATACCCAACTTGTATAATTTAATTAATAATCCATCCACCCACATCATGTCATATGTCTTTTCTATATCAAAAAATACTGCCACTACACTTTCTTTATTTACTTGAGCTCTTCTAATGTCATGCTCTAAACATAGCTTAGGATCGTTAGTACTCCTCCCTTTTCGAAAACCACTTTGATATTTTGACATATATTCTTTACTATTTAAATAATATACTAGTCTATTATTATTCTTTTTTCCATTGTTTTACATAGATTTGATGTTAAAGCTATTGGTCTGTAGTTTTCTGGGTTCGAATTATCTTTTCCTGGTTTGACTATTTGTATTATAATTGATTCCTTCCAATTCAACGGTAATTTTCCCTCCTCCCAAATTTTATTATATAATTGTAATAATATATCTTTAGATTTTTCACTGAGTTGCCTTATCATTCTYTACCAGATTTGGTCTTTACCTGGTGCTGTATTTTTTGTCTTCTTAAGTGCATTATTCAATTCCGTTTTTGTAAACTCAACATTCAACAAATTATTTGTTTCTTCACCACTCTGTAAAAAATCTTTATATATAATTTTTGTATGTTTTCTTCCTTTTCACTAATATTATTTGAACTATGAATTTTACTAAACGTTCTTGCCAATATTTCAACTTTGTCTTCATCTCTTATTATATTTGTATCATCTATTTTTAGTACAGGATATTCAAACTCTCTTTTTATACCATTCATTCTTTTGATTACTTTCCAAATTTTCTCAATTTTTGTTTCTTTCCCAATCGTATTACAAAAATTTCTCCAATATTATCTTTTTGCATTTTTTGTAGTTCTCCTTACTATTGCTTGTTTTCTTCTATAATCAATTACATTATTATAAATTGGATTTTGTTTGAGTACCTTAAATTCTTTATTTCTTAATTTTATTGCTTCTTTGCACTCATTTGTCCAACATGGCACCATTTTCTTATCATTCTTACTCCCTGATTTCTTTATAGAATGATCTGCTGCTTCCATTATTATCTTACAAATTATTAAATTTGCATCATTTATATCCATACTCATGTCTACTTTAAGTTTATTTGACTCAAATATCTAAATTTAATCCAGTCTGCCTTATTAAAATTTTACTTTTTCCCACGCTTTAAATTCTTATTATTTAAATTTAGTCCAACTCTTACTGTTATGGGGTAATGATCACTACCTATTGTAGATTTTTTTTTATCAATGAACCATTCACAAATACCAGCTAAAACATTTGAAACAATTGTTAAATCAATAACTGATTCCATCCTCTTTCTTATATTGACTCTTGTTCCCCTTCCATCATTAATACATACTAGATTTTTAATTTCCATTAATTCTTCTATACCTTGTCCATTTTTATCATTACATTTACCCCAAAAAGTACTATTTGCATTAAAATCTCCACACCAAATTACTTTCCCTTCCAGATATTCAGTTAACTCCTCCATTATTTCAATCGATAATGTTTTACATGGATTATAAAAATTTAATATTTTGAATTTACCTTCTTCTTCCCATATCTCAATTACCACATATTCTAGTTCTTTCCCTTTCCCCAATATCTGATATTGTATCCCTTGTTTAATAAATATTCCACATCCTCCTCCACTTCCCTCTGGTSGGTCTCTTCTTACACTATCATATCCTTTGATCACAAAATCTAATGTTGTTTCTAATCATGTTTCCCGAACACAAATAATTTCAGGTTGTTCTTCAAGCTCATTGATATAACCTTTAAGTTCCTGTCTGTTGGCGATTAAACTTCTAGCGTTCCATTGTAATATTAACATTAACTGTTTTCACCTGATGGTCCCGGTCTCCCATCTTCCTCCAACTTTTTATTTATGTTTTCCCATGATCCCTCTTTAAAGCCCAAAAACTTTCAGCTCCTCTCACTWTTATTTTAATCTTCTCAGTTTTGTGTTTGGCTTGGTCAGTGCAGTTGATAACATAAGCTATGAATAATATTAATTTTTCCACTGGTATTGTGACATTTTCTTCAGTCTGTACTTTGCTTTGCTGTGTAGTTTGACTCACTATCTGTTCAATCTCTCTTGTTTTCTGTTCCTTCACATTTTAACTGCTTCTATAGCTTATGTTTTTAGTTGTTTTAATCTGTATGATTTCTTTTGGTCTCTTCCTTACTTCACATCCTCCAAACGTGACTCTATGATTCCCTCCACAGTTACAACATTTTTCTTGTGCTTCTTCTTTACATTCTTCTAATTTGTGATCTTCTCCACATTTTGGACATCTCTGCTTCCCTTTACAAACTGCTGCTATGTGTCCATACCTTTGACATCTGAAACACCGAAGTGGAGGTACATACGGTCTGACCTGAAAATTGAGGTACCCTATTTTGATATTTTTTGGCAACTCTTTTTCTTCAAACTCAATAAGGATTGACAAACTTCCTACTCTTTCTCCATCCACTGTTTTTGACAATCTTTTCAAGTTATTCACTTTTGCACCTGCAACACTTCTCTTAATTTTATCAAGATCTTCATCTGAAGGGATCCCATTAATCACTCCTCTATTTTTTTTATTTTCTCCTATGATTTTTTTCTCCATCACAGATCTTTTGCAAATATTTTCCACTTTTAAAGCCTTATTCTTTTGTTCTATGTCTTTACATATTACCATTAGGTTTCCATCTCTCAAAATCTTTACCATTTCAACATCTCCAATTTTCTTTTTAATTTCTCTTGACACCACAATGGGGCTGATTTTTCCTGTTCTTCCTCGTTTTTAAGTTTTAATATTACTTTAAATTCCTCCCTCACAACTTTCCTCCTCACTATCCTTTCTTCTTCTGAACTACTTCCTTCCAGTTCCCGTTTACTGCCTTGGCTATTACAAATACCCTTTCTTTCATCCATTTTATTTCTTCCACAACTCCCACTGGCGCCCACCCTTCAAAATCTCCGTCTTTCTCATTTGCTATCTCCATTTCCATCCGAACCATTCACATACCAGTTTATGCCAAATCCACCTTTTCCAAAAGTGATGTTTCTGTTTTTGAATTTTCCGCGTCGCTCCAACAAACAATTCTCCAGCGTTTCCTCCAGCTCAACATCCGGGTCTTGCCTACTCCGGGACCTTCCAGCGAGGACTCCTCCATCTGGAGACACTTTTAAAGCCCAGGATGTCATCAGGGTGATTGCACGCAGGTGGTGCAGTTAGGAGCAGGAACCAAGCAGAAGGTAAACACCAAAACCTCCAATCACCACAGTCTTTCTGTGTGGAGTTTCCATAATCTTCTCAGGTTTGTGTGAGCTTCTTCCAGGTTCCTTTTGCAGTCATAAAACCCGCACGTTAGGTTGCCTTCAGGCCCAGGACTTKCTTGAAAAAGAAATTTGTGATGTCAATGGGATTTGTCAGGTTAAATAAATTCAGGAGATGGGTGCTATAACTACTGTTTTTTGTATTTCTTATGTTTTTTAAAACTTGAAAAACTTGAATTACACATATTTCAGACAATACCATATGCACTGAAATCTCTTCAGGTCATTCAAAAACAATTGGCCTCATGTAAGAACATGTTCGTATTCTTATCCTAAATTTATCTTACTTTTGTTCGTACGAACAAGCCACGTCAGATTCAACAAACTCTMCTATCTTCAGGAAAAGTGTGTAAATGAACTGTGTAAACTCCACCTGTTCGTATCCAGCTGCTCGTGCATGCGAGAGGAGATTAGCATAATTATCACCCCAAAAATACCATATAAGGCTATGATTCCTGCCTCAGATACAAGAAAGTGTCCATTCAGGAAAATGACAGGAAAATGACAGTGAAAATTAAAAAGAAGAACTTTACGAGTTCAGAGATTGAAGTCCGTCTGTCAGAGATCCAGAAAAGAAACTCTGTCATTTTTAGCAGGTCAGCTGTGGGATAAAAAGAGCTGCTAAATGTATAAACAACTGTGTTAAATCATTTTCATTTATTCGGATGCCACGGCGCTGCGCACCGTTCAGAGATTGAAGTCCGTCTGTCAGAGATCCAGAAAAGAAACTCTGTCATTTTTAGCAGGTCAGCTGTGGAATAAAAAGAGCTGCTAAATGTATAAACAACTGTGTTAAATCATTTTCATTTATTCAGATACGATTTTGTTTGTATCAGAAAAAAATCTTAGAATACGAAAACATTGGTGAATGCCACAAATTCTCCTAAATCACTCGTACACACAACTTAAGAACAAATCTGTGCGTACGAACGGTTCTTGCATGAGGCCCATTGTTCCTTTTTAAATTTGCTTTATCATACTGAAACAGCTTTTGTCTTCTTATGCTATGTTTAGCTTTTAACTAGTGTTTTGCTACTTTTAATTTTAGATAACTTTTTGCTTCAGTAAGCCTTTTGTTATTTTTTGTCTTTTAATACATTCAGCTTTTAGGTAGTATTTTGCTTACTTTAGTTTTATCACCGCAGTTTTAGTTTTCGAAGATAAATTCATCAGATATAGTAAGATATATTCAGCTAAAATAAAAAGACTAAACTGACTGAGATGCTTGGTAGAGCTGCTTTATTGTGTTCCAGTTCTGGATCAAACCATGTCTCTGTTGTTGATGTGCTGAACATGTGACAAGGCACTGACAGCAATGAATGGTGAGCTGGATGCTGTCAGTGTCTTGTCACACTTACTTCATATCAACAGCATCCAGTGCACCTTCCATTGCAAGTAAAATAAACACATTTCTGCTCTAACAAAAGCAGGCATGCAGAATGCATCTTAGAAACAAATTAAAATGCTACATGCAGCATAGCAGAGTTTAATTATGTGTCAGTGTTGCAGTATTGCATGTTTTCCATGAAAAATGGGGTAAATACTGTTTCTTTTTTATGTAAGTAAGATGTTGAAGTGCGTGTGATGAGGTGGCACTGAGCTGTAATGAATGAAAGACAAGCTTGAGAAAGAAAAATAAGGAGAAATATGTTTGACAACATCACATCAGACACAGTCCAGAGGATAAGTAACAAATTGCACAAAAAGAGATGAACAACGGATTGAACAATGGTGTGCATATAAAACACAAATAAAACAAAAACTAATCAAAAGCATGTGAGAGTGTTTTTATCTGATTTGTACTTTAATTTACAGTATGATTTACTTATTATCAGTGTGTCCTAAGGTTCAACCTGTTCAAATGTTTGAACTGCTTGTTCTGAGTAAGAAATGTTTACAGCTTCTTGATAAAAATCAGGAAAACACATTTTTTTTGCTCACGCTACGGCCACCTCTTAGCTCATAGTTACTGTCTGGCTCAGTCATCACGAAGAACCAACTGTAGACATTACATAAGTCATCAGAGATGAGTGCTACTCATTTCATACAGCACTAAAATCATAGCAAAGCTGTTTATGGTGGGTAAGCAGGAAAGGCTAAAATATATTTATGTCTTTATGTGTGTTTTTTATATATAAAATATATATCAAGATTTCAGTGGTGGAGATAAGATTTAGACAGGTGCATCTAAATATTTTCCTTTTTCTGCAATTAGTTCTTTTTCATCAGATTTTAAATGTCAAAATGATAAACTTTGGACATTCTTGGTGAATTTTTTAAGTTCCACTAAAGCATAAATCAAGATGACTTTCAGGGTAAAAATGTAAACAAATGAAACTCCTCACAATTTAAACATTATTGTCATATTTTTTTCTACTTATTTTGAAATAAAAGGCAACAAATGGAAATAAGTCCTTCAGCTCTTTTTCTGTAAAAAACCCTTTTTTTTACAGATTGTGCAATGATGCAGATTTTTCGAATATGAGAAATAATCTGTTCTTCCATATTCCACTGAAATCTCCTCTGTGTCAAAAGTTGAAACACAAACTGTTCTCATGTGCTTTTCTGTAGAGCTTCCATAGAAAAGGAGACAAGTTCACATGATGTGTTTTCTAAAAGCCCCAGCTTATTCAAGTATTAATTTATTGCATTTTTGTATTACTATTGTTTAAGAGAACTCTTTTGTAATGGTCATTCTTGTGCAGGTGTCTCATTCTTCTTCAATTAATACCCCAACAAGTCAAATTTTTCTTATTTTTCCCACATCAAAATTGTGATATTAGACGTTACATGTTCATGTCTACCTTTGTTTGTTCAGGGAGGGTTATTTTTCACTTTTTTCATATGGAAACATCTCATTACAAGTCATTTCCACCTCTACCCATTTAACCACTGTTCAGTTGAGCTTCAGAACAGATTGATGTGTTCAATAATCTTGAGTAAACCCTGTGTTTTCCACACATTTTGCTGTCCTTTGATTCCTTGTTTTTTTACTGCCCTCTCGTCTTGTCTTTACTCGCTTGCCATCCTGGAATGACATCTATGTTGTGCTCATGCAGGCTTTATATCTGTCTGCACGCTGTCTGAATGTTGTGGATGACTTAGGAAGCTTCCCCTTTCCTCTTTTATTACATCCACAGTTTTTATGTGTGCTGGCTGTTTCTGGAGCGCTTTAGATGAAAGAGACTTGGAAGAGCTGTAAGTTTGTGGGATTAGCATGCAATCAACACAATGCAGTCTGAACACCATGATGGTTTGGTGTTGTTTGTGTTGGACATGATCCAGATCTGACTTCTCATCATGTTCTTGTTCTGTATTTTACTTCATGTAAAAGTCAACCATCTTGTCTATTCCTCTTTTTTTCTGATTTTAATCTACAATGGATGCTTGTTAGTTTTTCCACAATTATGTTTTATGATTTATTCATTCATTTCCTCCCTTTTAGCTTTTCAAATGGTTATTATCTGCTACCAAAAGGCAAATGCAGACAATTGTGTTTGTTTGTGTGTGGGTTTTAGTGTGTGTGTCCATGTGAGTGTTTGTGTCTATTGCCAAAATATTTTGTGAACAGCTGGATGAATTTTATTGAAAAGTTGAAAAAGTAATTACTGGGCATTGACATAAACTTTTGTACACAATCCAGTTTAAGATGGCTGCCATATATAGGGCTAATCAACATCAACCAACACAAAAAAAGGTTAGAACTCAGTCACTTTCACAATTATTGATCTATAATTTGAAGCAGCAGCAGCTGAGAGTCATTCATACTTACTGAATATGACATCTAAAGACTGCACAAATTATTTTCAAGGCTTGACTAAAACAGCTACAATGCTGTCATTTCTTAACAGAAGATGATTTTAAACTCTGGCTCAAATGTCAGCGAGCGATAAGCATTGAGCCAAAGAATGCTAGACATTTCATTTCTATATTGRAGACTCCCACTTCTCATTTATCTGGCTTCAGTCTCTTGTTTCTTTGCTCCAACCTTCAACTTGCAACACGCAATCACATTTGCCCCTTTCCTCCCTGTCTCTGTCTCCATCGCTCTACATTTTCCTCCTGTTCTCCATGTCTTTATGACTTGTAATATTTGCCAGTTAATGGAGCTGAGCTTTCGGTCAGGCAGAGAAAAAAAAGGTTGGCCGAAAGCCTGTTATTCTTTCCTCCCCTGTCTGGCATGTGTGGAGAACGGAGGGAGATTTGAAATTTGCACCGATGTAATTTCAGCTCCTCCATCTGAGTCAGCCCGTAGGAGTAAGAAGGTGAGCAGAGTAACGGGCGTGAGAAGAGAGAATTGCTAATATTTGTTACACACTATTTCACATTGGCGTAGTGAAAAAATATATAATCACCTACTTGAAGCAACGTTTTTGATTCTGCACATTTTGTCATTTGTGAGCACCATCAATAACTAGAATGAAACATCACTGTGAATCACTTAAAARATATTTTTCATTAAAGCTTTCTGGATCCTAGGGATGCAAAGACGTCACCTTTCAAGTCGTTTTAGCTCCGTGTCATCCACAGCCTGTTGTATTTCTTTTGGGATTAAATTTGGGATTGCATGTTTTAGCTGCATTTACAACAAAATCAACTCATTTTCTCTTGAGCCTTAAGTTACACGTTGGACCCACCCTGACTCTAAGGAAATGCTGTTCTTCAAACTGTCAGACAGTTATAACAGTCTGAGATGAGTCAGGGGCAAAAACAAGCACTTTCCATGTGATTCAGACAATTGCCCTTAGGTGCACATTTGTCAYGGTTGTAAGTATAAAAAATCTGAAATTCATGACTTATATGCAGGAAGCAGGTGGAGGAGAAACAAAGGGAATTTTATTAAATACACTGAAAGCATTTGATGCAAACACTAAACTGCACAGGGAGGTGAAATGTACCAGGATCTAACGAAGAGCAGCTAAAAACCTGAGACTGCAACAAAAACTGCAAAACTAAAACCAAGTGTAAGAAGAGCAAAGAGGAAAAACATAAACACAGCAAAACTAAGTAAGTAAGTAAGAAAACTTTATTTCTATAGCACCTTTCACAGACACGAACATCACAAACTGCTTAACAGAGAGCAAATAACTAAAAACAATATAAACAAGCGACAAATATAATCAGTGACAATTTAAATAACAGAAAACAAAAGACTTTTCCAATAATCTAAAGGAGAAGAAATAAAAAGTGTGAACAATCATCTCTAGTTCCTTCTGTGACACAAAAGATTTCAGCTTTGAAAGATTAAAACAGTTAGGAATTTAAGATTTACAACGACTGTTGAACGACAAGGATCTGCCAAGYACAACACCCAGATATCTGACATTATGTTTCACAAAAGGAGTCAAAAAAGCAATATGCTGTCTGATTAAAGGAATTTTATCATCAGGGGCATTAATAAGAGTGTGACTCTAGCTTGCATTAAACTGCAGAAATTTGTTCAGCCATATTTTGATTTCCGACTGACATACTGACAGTTACTGTCAGTTTGTAGATCTCTGAGGTTTGGAAGGAACAGTAAAATTGTATGTCATCAGCATTCAGATGATATGACACAATACTGTAACATTTTAGAATTACCCCTAAAGGAGATAAATACAYTAAAGCCAGAAATGTCAAACAAATCTCTCAGTCGGTTGAAAACYACAGTGTGATTCACAGTGTCAAAGGCTGAAGTAACGTCCAATAAAACCAGCACAGTGTAGTTTCCAGATATCAAGTCACTTGAAACTTTTAATAACGCTGTTTTTTTAGTACAGTTTATAAAAACCAGACTGAAAATTATCCATGATGTTGTTTTCCTCTAAAAAGCAGTTAAAAATGCCTAACAGCACTGCTATCGTTTCATGATTACAGAGCTCTAAATCCAAATTTAAAAACATTTGTTTTTTACTCAATGAGACTTATACAATATATATA
>NW_013952467.1:1308747-1311172 GCF_001266775.1 Austrofundulus limnaeus
ATATATATATATATATGTGAGATGAGGCCTACATGTAATAAAATCATCCATTTGTGGCACGAACCTCCAAAAAAATGTTCAAGTGTTAATTTGTGTTGAACTTTTAAGCAGCTGTGTTCTTTCTGTGCAACACCTGAATGTGTGAGAAAGTCTCTGATTTTCCTGGATCAAACAGAAGAAAAACGTCTGCTGAAAAGTGCAGACCCTCACCCAGGTGTGTAAACTCACAGGAACTGTGCCAAGAGTGCAAGTGGTGGAATGGTTCGGTTTTGGCTTGATGCCATATCTGTTCAGCCCCTCCATGTGCCTTCACTGGTTCTTCCAGTTTTCAGGATTTTCATGTAAGAAGGAACTTTTTGAGCAGGAATACAGGGACAGCTGCGTAGTCATTAGAAATAGTTATAAATGTTTGTTTCACATTATAACTGTATCTGCTATTAATATCTGCCTCAAATTTATTCAAGCTTTTACTTCACTTTGTCAGCTGTCCCAAGACATTTTATTGCTGTCTGTTGTCTAATTCCAGATGTTCTGGATCTGCATCTTTACTTGCTTGGTGTCTGTGCTTCCTGTTTTGTCTCTGTTAGTCTCTGTGCAGTTATTCCTCTTTCAGTGGGATTTCTGTGTTGTAGTTCTGCCCTCATCTGTTCTGTCTTTTGATTTGCATGTGATTCAGGCCCTTTTCTCTTTATGACACATGGAGGTTGCTGGACATCCTCCCAGATAATGCTTTTTGACAGTCTTATTGTAATTATTAATAATGGCTGTGATGGTTTTATTGTTATGAGCACCCACAGAATTTATTGTATCCATGTCCAGTTTGAAAAAAGCTGCTTCTTGTGAAATACTCTTAATAAAACGCTGAGTGAAAGGCCAGCACATGCTATATGCTGAAGGAATTGTAAATATTTTATTTAGTTTATTCATATTTATAAAAGAGAATTACTTAGTGAATATAATCAGCCTAATTTTGTGTATAAAAAATTTAGTTTCTCAGAGCTGTGAAAAGACATAAAAAGAAAAAAAAATAATGCAGCTTATCAGCAGGATCTGGTTTGTGTGTTTATTACGGTGCTTGAATTCAGGAAAACATCAAAATACTTCCTTGAGGTGATCACAACCTTCTCATCACACCAGCAGAGCTGTCAAGGATCCTCGTCATTATAAAATGAAACAAAAGGACACTAAGCAGCCTTTTGAAGCCGTGCCCTGACAAGTACAGCGCTGCTCTCTGCAACACCTCACTAATGCGCCCTCCATTTACTTCTCTACTTTTAAAAATGCTTGGACAAAGTTACATACACCACGGGGAATTGTAAGGCAACACTAAGTTGGGTTTTTCCCGTTTCACAAGTGCTGCAATGGAACATAAAAACCCCAGACAACACACCCTTGGCATCAGAAATCTTGTTTTAAAAAGAGCAACAGAAAGGTGTATTGTGTGAGGTATTCTACAGGGAGTTTGGTCTAATAATCAGCGGGTTGGGCGGGTTTATTTTCTAAACAAGACATCAAGGAGCTGTGTATTAATCACAGCATATGTAACCCTGTCCCCCCCACCCCCCAATGGAAAAACATCATCGTGGTCAGAGAGAGTTTTACCTTTTCATGACCGACTCAGGAGCTCACATTCACCCTGCTGAAGTATATGAGGCAATGAACATGCATGAACACATAAATACATGGTTACACATTAGCTGTGTTGTCAGAGAGCAGCAGAGCATGCTGCTGAACACAGGTTGGGCTGTTCCAAGAGGGCAGAGGATCTAAGTGTTACCAATGGACTGAATCGGTTACAAAAGGGGCTTTGTGATGATTTACTTCAAGAGAACGATTTCTGTGAAACATTTCTGAACAATGAGCATTTTACCCGCTGTAGACAGTTTGAATGGTCTAAGTTTAGAGATTATTACCAGGAATGCTGAGTTAGCTAAAAGTCAATGAGCTCAAATCTAAGATGAATTTTTTTGTCATTCTAAACATCTCTAATCACAAACAAATCATGGCTTTGTATCCAAATGCTATTTTACAAACCTTTAAATGCATAAAGTTTGTTTAATGCAGTTATTTACAGGGTTATTTGCAAGTGCAAACAGCGACAGCTGCAGCAAACTCAGAGGCAGTTTGGGGCATTTCCTGCAAGAATATTATAATATTTCAGCTGGTATAACCTTAAAGGGCCAATATTATGTGTTTCTCAGCCACATATTTAAATACTATACCATAATAAAGTATCTATGTCACCTTTAGCTGTTATTAAAATGCTGGTTTTTATGTTTAAGTAGAAAATAAACTTATCTCCTCATCACTTCCTCTTCTAAACGCCTTGAAATTGGCCTCTGTCTCTTTAAGAACCTCCTTCTGCTTCTGTTCCGTCCCGTTTGGTGGGGTTTGCACGCAGGGGGCTCGTGCGCGCGGGGTGGGG
>NW_013952467.1:1312172-1320322 GCF_001266775.1 Austrofundulus limnaeus
AGTCAAAGCAAGGCTTTGGGCATGTTTTTTTTTTTACGAGAGTATAACATTATAACATGATATGAAACTCAAAAAAAGTTTATTTTACATGATATTGCCCATTTAAGGTTTTATAACACCCTCAATTTTGAAACAATATCCTAATATGTCTGCATATAGAATTCTACACTCTAAAAATGAAATGTTTAATTTATTAATCAAGCTGTGTCAGCTGGTTCTACTTAATTGAGTTGAGTAAAATCAAAGCAATTTAATCTTTTTTAAATGATTTGACTTTATTCAAATCAGTTGAGAACCAGTTGACATGATGCACCATTTCATTTTTCAGAGTGTATAAAAGTAATCCTGTGATGCAAAAATGATAGAGATGTAAGTATTTCTAAAATACTGTTCACATAAATAGTTATGCAATCTTTAAGATTGGGGTTGTTTTAAAACAACAGCAATKTTCTTTTACACTGGCCAAACTCCAAACTGCCAATAACTTGTCAGTTCAGTCAGAACTAATCTCTATTTCTTCTATCCGAGGTCATTCCAGCAGCATCATAGAATAAACATTGCATCAACTAACAGTTTTTGATTATTACTTTCTTTTTTTTTTCCTTTTTTTTTTTTTTGCATTTGGCTCGGCTGCCATTCAGTATGATACTATTTTTCAAGCTGATTGAAGCCCTCTTAATATTGTTCATTGTTAAGCAGTGACGTTTCCTCTGATGCAGCCAAACATATTCTTTGCCCACAGTCTGGCTGGCCACAGGCTCCACTGCTCGACAAGAGGCCTGCAATTATAGCTCACTTCAAAGATGCCAGTCCCTCAAAGACAGCATTCATTGCATTTATTTTGGCAAATCCCCATCCCCTCTCCACTTTTTTTCTTGCACCCTCACCTTTCCACTTCCCACCCCTCTTTTGCCCTTCTTCCCCCTTTCCCACCAACCCTCAAGCTTGTTTAGATGAGCGATTAAGCAGAGAAACAAGTGCAAATAGAGTTTGGTTTGGCCCCCGCTAATATTGACACACAGTGCACAGAAATATTTCCCCATGCAGTTTTTCCCCTCACCTAAATTTGGCTGTGGTGGATGTCGGCAAAGATGAGGGGAGGTGTGGGTCTGGTGTCCCAAAACAGGGAAGCTTCAGTCCTGGGCATAAAGGACCATCCACTTCCCCCTCTCACCCCCACCTCCTACAGCTGATCCTGAAATAAAACCCAAAGAGAGGGGGGCTAGAAGACGTGTTTAACCTCAGGCCATCTGCGCTGCCGAGCTTTTAAATGTTCAGTTAATATGGTAACTGATAGTATGCATGTCAACAGAGCACTGCATCTTTGAACATCAGGTGTTGCAAGTTTCAAGCCTCCTTTCAACTAATCTTTGTATTTAAATGACAAATTTAAAGAAGTGTTTATTCACTGGGCTTTATACTTTCTGTGAAGGTTCATTTGATCATGACGAACCTGTGTAGGCAATAAAAAGGAGAAAAAAAAACATGACTTCCAGAAATTTGTCACTGCCTGACAGTTTTAAACAGGCCTGGCTTGACGTTTGACTGGTGGGGAACAGCTGGTATTTTCTCTTCATAAATTTTACTTTTTTATTGAAAGGGCATCAATGTGCGTAAAAGTGATCACATTTCACGTTAGTTATCGACCATCTGCATAAGAGATGTGGTTTTGTGATTGTCTGATAAAATTCTGGAACTGTGCATGGCTGCGAGGGTAAGAACATGCTTATTTGTCCATTTTTGGGTTTTTTTTTTTTTTTTTTTTTGCACAGTTTAGCATTTAGCATTTAGTGGTGAGTGCAGGAGTGCCTGTAAATGCTTGTTGTTAAAGTGAACCAGACACTTCAGTCCCTCTAGACCAGAGCTCTACCATCACACCCCCTGGAATCTGAAACCTAATTCTGGAGGTTGGGCAGCCAGAGTGATTATGAGGACCCACCACGCTGACGGCGTTACAGTTTGGCTCAAGTGTCCCATTCGTCACACCACAGACTGGCCGCAGCCCACTCTGCCCTGGACTGACACCCTGTTTGCAGCACCGTCTCTTGGGCAGAGTCAGGTGGRCCAGGACCCCTCTATAGGAGCCTATATAGCTCCCACGGGTGCAATTTATCCATCCGTCTACGGAGGCTCCTCTAACTCGTTAAAAATCACAGAGCTGCAGTGCTAAATCAGGCTGTCACACTCTTCACACATGCACCTGTTAGGACTTGTATTCCTGAAAAACAATAACTCCCAGTTGATGGACGACGTGTAAAGTCTAAAGAGTGAATGTTTGCAAGCGGCAGACAAATCAGAAATGCCAGCAAATGTCCCCCACACTCACACACTCCGTCTTGGCCCGACTGCYGCGGTGGTTATGGATTCAAACCACAGTGAGAGGCTCCACATAAAGGCAGCTCTGTTAAAGCTCGCTGCACTCCAAATGCCATCCAGCTCAGCCACAAAGTCTCGCAGGAGACAGAAGACATGATGGAGAGGGACAGGGTCTGAATGTGATCACAGCTGTTGACTTCAAAAGTGTAACTTTCTGCTGTTTACTTGGAAATGAAGTCATAAACAGTCCTTAAGCCTACTTGACTTCACAATACATTTCATTCTCTGCAAAGTGCCATCCTGAAGCTCTGTTGTATACCAAAATGTTTGCCTGTGCAATTCCTGACAGCTTACAGAAATGCATGCATATGTACTCGGCACACCATGTGCTGCGGGTCATAAATAATGCATTCATCTCATGTGCAGTCTTGTCATTGTCCGTACATTTTGGCTGACATTTGAGGAACACAAGATTAAAAAGTAGTGCCCTAAAGTTTACAAATCTCTACTCCAAACTGTTTAAATATCCTTTCCTTCTTTACTACAGCGCTTTTGTTATTTCTTAAGAGGATCTTGATATAATTTAATCAAAACCAATTCATGAGAAGGACCCTTGATTATTATTTGTTTAGAAACTATAGTTTAAAGACAAGAGTACGATGTCATTAAAGCTGTGCTGGCCTTTGAAAGACACAACTCATTTATTGAAAATGGGGAGGAAATTCCCAACATCACAAAGCTTTCATTCCCTGAATACAGAGAAAAATGTTAGTCTTACTGCTGCTAATTAGGAGTTTGTTTGGAAAAAAACCTGTAAGGCTGATGTATTATCACATTCTTCAGGAATTTAACTGTATCCATTGTGTGTTTGGAGTTATTGTAACACACAAGACCATTCTAAACCCGCCTCATATCTTCTCTGCACCAATCACTGAGATGTAGAAAAAAAACAAAGAGAGGAACTTGTTTAAGAAAAAATGTTGACAATTCTAACAATAATATTACATTTGACTTTTTATCCCCTCTGGGTCAGAAAGGGAACAAAAGACTTTGCTTCTACAGCAGATGACCTTTAACCCCCTCACACCCGTCCGTCACAGTCATGCCTTGAGGCAGCATTGTTAATGGTTCTCCTCGCTGGTATGCAGAGCACAAGCAAAGAAAATCCTGCCAACACGGTKTGAAAAAAATTAACTCTGGCCCTAGTATGTGTCGGGCCATGCAAACACCTAGGTGGTCCAGAACAAGTTTGGGGAGAGACAGAAACAGAAAGACACCAGAGTACATGGGAGGACAGGAGTTATGTGGGAGGGGAAATGTTTGGTTGTCTGTGTCAACAATAAGYAAATAATTGCCCTCTGTAGCCCATGGGCCTAGTTGTGACGGGCCTTGGGGGACTCAGCTTGGACTGGGTGGGGCATGGRCCTGGCATTAAACACAATTAAGGCAACAAGGAGGTCATATGTGGAGGCAGAGGAGGTTCCAGCCGTCAGTCATGAAAAGGAGGTCGTTGTGCACTGGGTTAACCTTGGGCTCTGAACCAGGACTCTGTCTGCTGATGAAAGCTTCAAGTGTCTATTTTACTAATATAAAACCAGGCGGTTAGTGTAAATTACAGAGGAGTACACTGTGGTGGGTTAATCAAGAACTAAGATTATTAACTATTTGTTAAGAGCTGAACWGAAAAGTTAAAAATCYTCATGTACTCTGTCTCATCTGCTCTTTATAGTATTTCTATACTCAGCCTCAACAATCACAAAGTTTCCCTCTTTATACCCATGAAATCCACTAAACCATGCTCAACAAGTTCCAAAGTCTGTGATCAGGTTCTGGACAGTATCATTAACCAGACTCCAGGGTGGCAAGCCCACCAGGCCCCTCAGCCTGACTTGACTCCCTCCTTGACCTTTCCTAATGTGATAAACATTCCCAATCAATGGAGGAAACAGAATGGAAGTGGCTGGGGATGTGAACATGACCTCACTGGTCAGCTTCAAGAGGTCTCTGATTGTCTGTTTACACCTAATACTCACCTTTTTCTTCTGATTGGTTAGACTCAGCCCACAAAGGAGGGAGGTCAACTGGTTCAAACTTGAGAAAGTTGCAAAATTGAACCCACTTGTTATGTTTTTTCACCGAAAAGTGACACAAGCTGTCAGTTTGCTGAGACAGTTTCACATGTTAGTGCAAATCATCTTCTGTTTGTACAAAAATGCTGACTCGGAATTTGTTTTTAGGAAACATCTGTCTCTTAAGTAACTGAGTATCACAAGTATTGTTGCATTATCTTTTGTAATTTATTACCTGCGGACATAAATGTAAACACATACACTAAGAATTTCTGAAGACATTATATACTACATGCTTAAAGTTCATTGATGTCAGTCATTCAGACCAACGCTGTGTGAATGAGGTAGACTTGAAGTCTCTTCATTGCCTCCTCTCATCACCAGCTTTGCACTGACATGCGTGTCAGAGGACAGAGACCGACACCCTGCAGATGAAATTTTACAACTCTGTGCATGTCTTCAAACAGAATCCTGTGTGTCACCTTCTCTGAGGAGGGGGGCCGAGGTGGGCTCCCACGTTCCTCATGAATGACTTCATGTAACAGGAGAAGTAAAAGGAGAGAGTAAAGCATCTGCTCTCACTGAAGCTTTGTGTTACGTATTTGACCCTTCATTTTTTTCTGTGAGAGGAAGTCCTGAGATAATCTAATGTCACAACAATCAATGAAGCATGGCCTGTCTACTGTCTGTATTCTTCTTTTATTGAAAAAATAAACAGATGTTTCAAACATCCATGACTTTTTTTCTACTTAGATTTTACATAACGGCTTAAATCTCACATCCATTTTAAATATTTGTTTTGTCATGAACAATTAACTTTACAAGGTTGTTCAATTAGCTATACACAATTTACCAATATGTTTATTTTTACATTTGATTGTCTTCATCTTATTGGACATCATTCCATGGGAGTATTTTGTGAAATAGCCAAGAAACCTCTGAAGAATTTTACTGATATTTTGCAGTAAAAGTAAGTAAAATTGTTTTAATTGAGTTTTACAGCCTACATGAAAGTTCTAGTTTCTTCATCTGATCCCAACAGCCTGACATTGACTGCAGGAATTCACAGGTAGCTGTAACAACATTATGTCAAAGCTCTCCCTTCACTGAGCCCTCCTCTTACAGTTCAGTACATGATCAAACAAGACAAGACAGGAGAGTGGGATTGCATTTAAACCTGTGTTAGTTGGGGGCTGTTTAAAATGTGTTGTCTCTGAATGAAAAGGAGATGGGGGATTTTATCGGTTTCTCTGAGCCCCTTCCCACCCCGGCCCCTGGGGAGTGGGCAGGTTGCTGCTGAGTGGGGCTCAAGTTTTGTCATCGGACATCAATCTCTCTTGTCTGTCAACCCTGTAACTTCCAACCCCTGACCCTGGCCCACCCTCTGATGGCCTGAATTACAAGGATGGAGAACCGCCTTCAGTGAGGTCCAGCTGAGAGATGATGGAGACAGTAATCTGGCCTGTGATGCCACTGTGTCTCAAAGCTCAAAGCTCATGTTGCTCTGGCCCAGCTTAAAATTTAGGCAGAGTATTTTTTGTTCACCTATCTTCTTTCTTTCATCTTCTCTGATGTTTTCTCTCTGTTTTTTTTACTCTGTCCTGATAATAACACATGTTTCTACTATCTCATATCTTGTGGTTGTATCAGTCCATTCATATTTCTTCTCTCCTGAAGGTATAGAGTGTTTTAACGATAATCCACCTCTTTTTCTTTTGGAAGCTGAGCAGTCTGTCAGTGAGTTACTTCTGGAGTGTTATCTTTGAACAAAGAGGGTTGCCTGCTCGACACATTTGCTAAGTCTTGTCTAAGAGCTCAGTGTCTGGGATCCTGGAGTCGTGGCTGTGATGTGACTCTGTGTGGGAGAAAGACGAACTGGAGGGAACATGACAAACCACTTGTGGCATGGTTGTCTCCTTGAACTATTAATCCTGCTGAAGCTGTGCTTGGCACGATCCAACCTCAAAGCCTCTCTGTCACCTGGCAGCAGAGGTCAACAATTCACACAGCATCCATTTTCCACAAGCTTCATCTTTTTTCTTTCAGCCAGCACTTTTTGGGGAGCTCGAAGGTAGACAGTATTTTTGTTTCTTGGTGTAGGGTATGAGGACAAATAGAAGGCAGGCAGGGGTTATAGAGGTGAGATGGTGTGGGGTATTGAGGCACCCCAGCTGCAGTTCTCCACAAGCTTCTCTCCTTTATCTTTGTCAATCTCTTTTTTCCTTCTCACCAGCTCTCTCCATCACTCTTGTCCATCAGCATCCTGCAGGTTACTGATTAAAGAGAACTTTTTTAATGCCCTCTTCTACCAGCAACCCCCTCCCTGCTTCTTTCACTTTGTCTTCTTCTGTCCTCTCTTTCATTTCTCCTCCTGTCCCGTGTGAAGGCGCCTGGCTCCCTTCCATCAYCTTGTCTTTAGAATCTGTGAACTGAGTCCCGGTATGCACTCGGCATGCTCAAACTGAAAGCTTCTCCTTTACTTCTTCTCATACCCCTTTTGGATTTGTCATGAACGTTGCTTTCCCACAAAACAGGTGGCAAGCCATGGAACCCTTGTGAGCACTGACTGAATGGAAAAAAAGGTGGGGAAAAAGCCATTTTTATTTTCCTTTCATCTACAATTCCTTTGTTCTTTGGTAAAATTTTGACTCACATCCAAAGCTCCTTGATGGCCATTCTCTTTTAAACAATACACCTGGCCAATCCAAGCTCTTGTCCCAGCAAAGCAATTATCAGTGAGACGCTGCTGACATCAGCACCACTATAAGTCTCAGCTAAAGACTTAAATCAAAGCCAAGGTGAACCTGTATGCTGGCACGTTTCTTTGACAAACTGTGCTCTGAAGCAGGAGGCCTTACCCTCATGTAAGGACCAACCACCAACATCGGTTCATCAGGGAAGCTTTGATGCTTCATTCAGTTGATGGCTCATTGTCTCCACAAGCTTGTGCTGCTTCTTATTCAAGAGCAGCAGGATGGAACCATGTAGATCTTCTCTGATGTGTTGATGAAAACATCTTGTTTTGAGGTAGTTTTGAGTGAGATCCCTACAGCAGACTTGCTGGACAGTACAGCTTATAAAAATGGTAATTTAGCCACAAGGATGCCTTTAATCTGGAAGTTTATAAAAATGAACAACGTAGATATAGTTTTCAAAGTGATACTTTAATAAAAACACAAGTATCTTACCATAAAATTACTTTGGTAAAACCTTTCCACCATGAATTTTACTTGAGTAAAAGTCTTTGACATTTACAGTACTTAAGTATCAAAAGCACATTTTTATATAAAATGAAAAGTAAATTAAAAGTGAAAGTATTGAGCAAGTCAAAAATTTACATTTATTAGGAGGTGACCTGCTCAAAAAATATTTTTCTAAAGGCCATAATGAGTATGATGTCATATTAAAGTGTTAATGTTGAAAAATTTGGAGTGCACTAGTATCCCTGTTTCAGCTGCAGATTTCTCTACCACAGACATCTTCACATATGGCTGATATGTCCTGCTGCAGTGTGACATGATTTGTGCCATGTATGGATTGTTATATATTTACACTTCACATCCAATCAAAATCATATTCACTCTATCCAGGAGGCGCCATTTATCTGGATAGGATTTTTTTTCTACCAAAAACAAGCCAGAATGAAAACAAGCCAAAATGAAATAGGAGTAACTTTATATTTCTTACTTTAAAAAAAATGAAAGTTGTGTGAAAATGTAAGGAGTAGAAGTTAAAAGTTGGCTGAAAAGTAATTACTAAAATATA
>NW_013952467.1:1321322-1340915 GCF_001266775.1 Austrofundulus limnaeus
TTACAGTACTTAAGTATCAAAAGCACATTTTTGATATAAAATGAAAAGTAAATTAAAAGTAAAAGTATTGAGTAAGTGAGGATGTCAAAAATTTACATTTATTAGGAGGTGACCTGCTCAAAAAATATATTTCTAAAGGCCATAATGAGTATAATGTCATATTAAAGTGTTAATGTTGAAAAATTTGGATTGCACTAGTATCCCTGTTTCAGCTGCAGATTTCTCTACCACAGACATCTTCACATATGGCTGATATGTCCTGCTGCAGTGTGACATGATTTGTGTCATGTACAGGTGTGATGGATTGTAATACATTTACGCTTCTCATCCAATCAAAATCAAATTCACTCTATCCAGGAGGCGCCATTTATCTGGATAGGATTTTTTTCTACCAATAACAAGCCAGAATGAAAACAAGTCAAAATTAAATAGGAGTAACTTTATACTTCTTACTTTAAAAAATGAAAGTACTGATAGTTATGTGAAAATGTAAGGAGTAGAAGTTAAAAGTTCGCTGAAAAGTAATTTCTAAAATATAATCAAAATTTCTACTTAAGTACAATAACAAAGTATTTGTACTTTGTTACTTTACAATTGAATTTTGCTCAACACAATCATATGTAATGARTTTTTCATTCTTACTGAACTGCATTTCAAGAAAGCTTCATCCAGATTTACACAGACAGATCTACAGAGATTTTTATGAAGAGACTAAATGATTACATGTATCTGAAAGATACAAATGAGGTATATAAAAATGTTTAGTTTAAATGTTAATGTGAATTTAACCTGAAAAACAGGTAGTAGATGAAGAGCTTAACAGTGGAAGACAGAAACTATCGTGCGGCAACAGTTAAGACAAGCTGGCACCATCACATTGAGAGCAGTCAAGCTCTTCTGTCTGAAAGAATCCTGAGACACCAGCCAGCATGTCCCCTGGGTGCCTCCTCACCTCTGTGGCTGTGGGTGAAGGAAGGTTTGCTGGGGACAGAGTCCTTCTTCATCACCTCAGTGCTAGAACAGGACTGGCGCCTGGAATGAGCATGCCCAGCCAAGTCCATCCATCGCCGAGCCAAAGCCCTGAGCAGAGCAGCTGGAAGGCACTGGACCCACTGGTTGGTGTAAGCAGTGTTGTAAAGTAACTAAGTAGAAATACTTTTTTTTACTGTACTTAAAGGGGCAATATCATGTAAAATAAACTTTTTTGAGTTTTATATCATGTTATACTCTTATAAAAAACATGCCCAAAGCCTTGCTCTGACTCATTCATGCATGTTTGAGAAATCCTGCAGCATTTTTAGGCTGCCATGCTGAGGAGCAAAACGACAGGTGGGGACCAGAAACGCCTTTTGGTACCAGAAACGCCCCTGGGACGTGTCTTTAAGCTGAGCTTCCTCATGGCAGGGCGCCCACCCCCCCCCACACACACACACTTCCCACACACCCTGCCCATGACTCCTGCAGCCTCTTTGTGAAAGTGAAAGTGAAACTTAAACTGTCTGCTGAGCTCTCAACATTAGTTCTCACTCAGTGAAGCTCTTTTCAGATTAAAAATACCTTTGAGGAAATGTATTTTCAGATGCCAAGTAAACTGCATCATGGCAGCCCCGCCCCCCACTTATTATGGTATAGTATTTAAATATATGCCTGAGAAACACACATAATATTGCCCCTTTAAGTATAATTTTTGGGTATCTATACTTTACTTGAGTAATTACTTTTCAACCTACTTTGTACTTCTACTTCTTACATTTTCACACAATTATCTGTACTTTCTACTCCTTACATATTTTTTAGAAAGGCAAGAAGTAGAAAGTTGTTGTTTTTATTTCATTTTTGCTTGTTTTCATTCCAGCTTGTTATTGAAAAACATAAACACTATCCATATAAAATGTGCCTCCTAGATAGAGTGAATTTAATTGTGGTTTAATGAGAAGTATAAATGTGTAAAATTCTGATACTGTATTAGTTTATACATACTGTAAACAAATCATGTCACACTCCAGTAGGACCTAATCATTAAAAATAAAAGGCCTGTACTTAAGAAGTATTTGTATTTTATGTATTATATTATTGTGTTTGGCTGCAGCCCTCAGATAGATTTTAATTTTGGGGAAAATGTTTGGGCAGCCTTGATATATGTACATAAACTGAAACAGCTARTGTGCATCCTAAATTTAACATAAATTATTTATTTTAATGACAGTCATTTCTGCATTTTTTCCTAATAAATGTCATTACAGAAAATCAAACTGCTCATTTTAAATCAATACTTTTACTTTTAATACTTAAGTACAAAAAAATCAGATACTTTAATACTTTTACTCAAGTAATATTCTTAAAGGAGACCTTTAACCTTTACCAAAGTAATTTTTGGGTAAGATACTTGTACTTTTACTCAAGTATCACTTTGTGGTACTTTATATACTGTCCGTGAGCTAAACATGCACACATAAACATTTGAAGGTCCATAAAGATCTCATGCTTGTACTCAGCAAAATATGAAGTGTTAGAATTTCAGTGGCAAACGTTTCAGAGTCAATTTCAGCTGTCCAAGTGTTATTTTCACACTTTCTGAGTTAATTGACATCCAGTGGTGTCTATTCACAGAATGGATTTTCTCATCTCTGGGGAGAGTTAAATAAGATTCACCCACAATTAAGTGTTCAATACCACTTAAAATATTGTATTATAACACCATGCAGTGTTGAAAAAAAAACCGCTTTCTGAAAAGCTCCACCTTCTCCACACCATACCAAAATTTTCAAAGCAAAGGATGCCGGGTAACCTTGTTGAAATTCTGTGTGTGCATGTGTTTGACTATTAAATATGTCCATGCYTGTAGAAATGAGTAGTTCTTCTTTGTTCATGTTTGAGTCTGTGTTACTGGCTGTAAATCGATATGAACAAAAGCTACTTCCTGGTATGTGAAGGGTGACTCCATTCTACTTTTCTACTTACTGCTGAGCAGTGTTAAAACAACACTAAAGAGTCAGTTTTAACTCTGCGCCAACGTGCATGCAGTACTGTTATTTTATGTGGTGCTGGTGGTATTATTTACAGAAGCCAGATGTTTTCCGCTGACAATTATTTCCATGGTTTTCTTATGATAYCAGCCCATTATGCCATAATGAAATATTGATGAGCGTTTTCTCGAGAAAAGGAGTTAATGTCCCAATGATTTTCTTGAGATAACGAGTTATAGTTTTCCTCTTATGTATTATTGATAACCATGGAGATGGCCTGGTCCCCTCGACTAGTCACAGGTGAAGTTTGCTATCATAACACGGGCTGAAATTGCAGTTCSTTTGTCCTCTACAGATCACTTTCATATCAGCCCTCGTCATTTAAAGAGACGGCTGRCCTGACTGCACCTCAACATGCATTCACATTTAAGTGATCCRGCTGATATAATAAACTTTCTACAAAACTCTACAAAATTATCAGCAGAAAATGTCAGCTCTCTGCTTCCATAATAAATTGACTCCCAGTAGTATTTTAAAACTCCGATTTCTATGTTGGGCTATATTTAGCACTTTGCATTGTGTTAATATAATTTGAACCATATTCAGTGTTAAAATAACACATTGATGGTGTTAACTTTTGACACACACTCTATCTAGAGAGAACCAATATAGACACTTCCGAATTTGCTACGTATAGGTTTGTAAAAATACATCAGACACATYGCAGCATTTCCTAAATTAGTTTTTCCAGAGAAAACTGCTGTTTGGAAATGATAACAATAATAATAGAGGTTGTGATGTTTGCTTTTGTGTTAGTCTTTCTGCTTCAGTCTTTCTGAAAATAGAGTGGAGATGGAGAGGAGAGGAGATGAGGTTGGCGGTCTAACCTTGTGTCTTTGATGCGCCGTTGTTCCGTTGCCCACCCTCTCCTCTCCCTGCAACCCTGTGGTTTGGCTCTGGCTCCACGACTCTCTTCATAGTCCTCTGGCCCAACCCCTTCACCGCAGGTGAACTTCTTTAGCATGTGTCAATATTAGCTTGGGTTTATTTCAAGAAGTCCATATGGATAAAATCCCTGTAGAGATTAGAGAGCTGACACAAAATAATGAGGAAGAATCTGAGGAACCACGGAAGAACCTTCAATGAATATTTATTATTTGCAAAACAAACACAGAAGGTGCTTTAACTCAGAAATAAATCTGGGTACAGTCACACGGTGTCCTGGGCAACCTCAACCCTGCAGAGCCTGCGATTAAAACAGGAGTCACAGTTTGTTTTCAGATGATGGGAGTTACTAAAACAGACCAAACAGAAAGAAGTTCTTCCACTCAGGGATGATCCTTGATAAAAGGCTTCATGTCTGGCTCAGCAGTAACAACTAAATTAAATTWGGCATTTCTCATCTGGACAGAGTTAACTGGGACTCTTGCCTAGGTGAACAGGTCATTCATACATGCATCAAAGCCCCCAACTTTTTGCTGGTTCATGGAAAATGAGATGTGAAACTAAGAATGTGCTGTGTTGAGAATTAAGTGTATTTCCATGACTACTGAACGATTCCCAGGTGGGACATCCTTTGGGTGGGCCACAACTTTGAGCAAGACTTTCTGAGTGCTTTGTAGCTGTCAGCAGTTAGTCACAGTCTTAAGCAAGGTTGATGCATTGCTCATGTCTTTATCTGGGACATGAGGTTCTTTTTTACTTGAGTAGACAAAGCAATTCGCTTTTTGTCAGTCATTGTGTTTTAGATTATAAGTGAGGTAATCTTATTCAAATGAGACATAAAATTGTGAAATCTTAACTGTTTTATCTTTGATTGAACTTCTAAAAACACRCAAGTTCGAGAAATGTCCTCCTCAGCTCAGTGTTTGATCGATGGATTCCACATAGCTTAATTATGACTTTGTAACCCTCTCCAGACCAACTATTTATTTCACAAGATTACTGCAGATGTCATGTGTTTGATACTCGATATATTCAAACTACGTGATTTAATGCAGATTGTCACAAAGACTAAAAATCTAAATTATTATATTAGCAACTCCCTGATTGACATTTATCCCCTTATTTCTTGTATAAACACTTAGAATAGATTTAGTTTTTCATAAAAGTTTATTTTAATTATTGTTTAATTGACAAATTTTAGACCTAAAATAAATATACTTACTATTTATACAACAATATACCCCTGCTTGCTCTGTCTGGTCAAGCACAATTAGTTATGCAAAAAAAGATACTTAATTTGGGGAAAAAGTTACAACATTTCATCAAAATTTAATTAAAAAAATTCATGATAATTTATAACCCTAATTCTTAGTTATTCTTCTGTCTTACGTGGATGCTCTTTTATAGTTGTACTTTTGCCTGTGCTTTGTTGTGTTTGAAATAAAGCCACTTTCATCTTATTGGTAACTGAGTGAAAGGCCTGAGGCTGACAGCCACAGAATACAAATCTGAAACAGGAGATGGAGAAATTTCTGTGGATGGATGAATGTCTATAGTGTTTCATTAAAGAGCAGTCACTGCGCAGGTCCCCTTATACTTTCCTCAGCTGCTATTCAAGATGAGTGGAAAGTCCATAAGGAAAATTTGGAAACTACAACCACAAGCAGCAAATGCACAGGACATTTATTCATAGTTTCATCGACACACACACTTACACTGTACATGGGGTAGGGGGTTGAAGGAGCAGCAGCAGTGGCAGTAACAGTAAATTGGTACAGGCATCTGTGAGAAGCCACATGAGTCACCCACTGGAAAATGCACAGCTCTCCAAAGCCAGAGTAGATATCCATCAAAAGTTACTGCAGCCAGCCCGAGCTTCTGCAAAACCCCAGTTAGCTATACACATAAATAATTATGTCACTTACACATACGCCAGCTTACACACATGACAACYCATGTGAATGCATAACCCTACATGTGCACACAGAAAGGGGGGTCTTTGTGGTGTTCTAGGATGGTGGAAGTATAATGAGAATTATGTTTTCAGGAGAGTCAGTGAGGTCTGGAGGGTGATATGTAACCTCTGCAGAACCTTTGGAGATTCTTGAATTTAACCAAATTTCAGGAATCAACTTCAAACAAATCTTCTGTTTTTTGATACTTCTGAAAACTTCAGTCTCTAATTGTGAAGTCAGGCAAGACAGTCTCCACACCTGTAAAAACTAGGTGTGGAGAATTGAGTGGATATACTCAAGTCAGATAATTTAGCCACTTTTCTTTGTGTTTATGAAAGTCAAGTTGCTAGAAAGTTTTTTCTTTTGAGTGAATCCATCACTTTATCTCTGTTTTCTTTGTTGTTTCTCTGAACTTGCAGAGTGATGCAGTGATTGATTATATCTTTACAAGCATAAGAAATGAGGAGGTGTTGAGTGGGATTTTGATAACTGATATTAGTGATCATTTATCAAAGTTTACAATTTGTAAAAAATAACCAGTGCAGTGAAAAGGTAGTTTTAATAAAGAAAAAGATCCAAACATCATAAAAAAGCATTGGACAAATTGAAAGATGATTTTAAAAAACCAAAACTGTAAGGATGTGTTTGTTGTAAAGAGCTGTAATGAGTTTATGAATATTCTGGGAACTCTGAAAAAAACTGCATGCAAAAAAATTATGCTAAGAGAAATGTTATTGTAACCATGGATGACCAATTTGTTAAAGGATGCCTGTAAAAGAAAATAAGCTTCTTAAAATTGAGAACAATAGAGGCAGAAGAGAGACACAAGAAACATAAGAACAAGTTGGTATGAATTATAAGAAAACATAAGAAGCAATATTATAGTGACTTACTAAATAAAATTAAGGGCGATATGAATGACAACTGGAGAGTAATGTATAATGTTTGAAAAATCATAAAACGCCTTTAGAAATTTCACAATATTTTCTAAAAGATGACAAGGAAATACATGATCAAAGTGTATAGTAAATTAATTCAATCAATACTATGTTGGTCAAAGTTTTGCATCAAAAATACCAAAAGTTGATTATGATATGAGTCATACAGTTATGGGTTGTGTCAACAGTGTCTTTCCTAGTGAAACTTTCCCCCTTCCCGCACCACATTGCTGGTGACATGGGAGCCTCCAGGCTGCTGGGCCCGGACCTTGACAGCCCCTCAGTTTGTCTTAGCCATCTCCTGAAGCAGCAAAGGACACGCGTTGGCCTCACCGGCACCAAGGCACCTGACTTCAAACACTCTAGTCTGTCCCTATCAAGCCCTCACCTGGGGGTGGACACACTGCATGCAGCCCGTCTACGGTTGCACCATTGTGCATCTGCTTGTACTAGTAGCCATTTTCATGTTTCGCTGTTTGGAGGGCAGAGATAAAAGGTTGGGAGGGTGTTGCCAACAGCAACTTATTTGCATAAACAGCTCATTCTGAAGGGAGCTCAAAACTGAAAGGGTGAAATCTCACTTTCTGAGATTCATTTTGTGAATTAAATCAAATGAACATGTTTTGGATAGCCCGCAGGTGTAATCTAACTTGTTCAAGGACCCCATAATAGGTCCCCTTTAAGAAAAAAAATAGCTAAATCTATTGCAGTACTATACAAAGTGGGGGAGTTAAAAGCTCTATATATGTTGTATAATGCAACAATTGTTCCACACTTAATTTATTGCATTGAAGTCTGGGAGAAAGCATGCAAAACAATTACAAACTCTATTTTTGTTTTACAGAAAATAGCTGTGAGAAATATTTCTAGAAAACATTAGACATCCATCAAATACATTATTTTATCAATTGAAAATATTGAAATTCTATGAATTGTTTGACAATATTTTACAGGTTATGTATAAGGCTCACAAAAGCATATCCCTTTAAACACCCTATCAAAATGTGTTAAGAGAGTGAGTTATTATGATAGAGATGTTTGTGAAACCTTAATTTTGAACTAGTTTGAAGGAGCGGTATACTTCGATCCAAGGTGTAAGATTATGGAATAATCTGGAGAGTGATGTAGAAAATGTCAACTCAATGTTTAAGAGAGTGATAGAAGTGAGTTTGTTAAAAAAAAATGAAATAGTATAACATGCATCCATACAAATTGTTGTTTGACAATGATTTGATGTTTTTGTTTTGTTTTTCTTGTTTGTAGAATATTATTTGAATTTAATTTGTGGGGAAAAGGGGCAGACATAAGATTTTTTCTTCTTTCTGCTGCCTTTCATTTTGTTTGTGATTTGTATTTTTAATTGTATATAGAATTTATTTTGTTACTTTTAAAGAAATGAATAAAGGTAATAAACTAAGCTACACTAAACTAAACTTTATGCCTCAGATCTCACATACAGAAGCCATTAATGAGAAAACATAAAACCTTCTCAATTTTATTGGGCATATTTGGGCAGCGTGATGGCTCAGTGGTTAGCACCGACGCCTCACAGCAAGAAGGTCCTGGGTTCGATCCCTGGTCTGGACCTGGGGTCTCTCTGTGCCAAGTTTGCATGTTCTCCTCGTGCTGCGTGGGTTTTCTCCGGGTACTCCGGTTTCCCCCACCCCACAAAACATGTACAATAGGTTGCCTTCAGGCCCAGGCCGCCCTTGAAAAAGAGATCTAGATCTCAATGGGACTTGCCTGGTAAAATAACTGTAAATAAATAAATAAAATAAATTGAGTTCATTTGCATTTCCTGTGTATTTTTATGAAATGTTTAAAGCAAATTCACAAATACATATTTTCAAAACACTCTCCATGAAAGAAAAAAGTTAATATATCCAATTAAAATYTATTGTACTTTAAAGTCTTAATATAAGTTTTCACCCTTAGAATATAAACTCTTGACTGAAGCTGTTCCAGAAAAAATAAAAAATAAATCTTTTTTCAATGCTATCTATTAAAATTGTGAATATTATAAATGTGTAGTTCTGTGTGGTCAGGCAGGACCATTCTGCACAGATTCCTYAAACAGCAGACATACTAGTTGGGGGGCAGCAGCTGGAGCCCACTCCTCACACATGACCTCCTCATGGTCAGCAGGTCAGATCATGATAATCCTGTCTCACAGCCGCATAGTGTGCATACGTTTTCTCTCTCCTTATGCCAGAGGTTAAAATTGTTGGAGTGTTTGAAGTCTTCTCCTTTTGTGTTGCATATTCTCTGAAGCTGGACGACCACCCAATGCTTAACAGTGCCATTTTCAGGGTTTTTTTTACAACAAAGATGGAAAACTCAAACACTTTGTATTATTTGACAGATGGCTTCCTATGTCTTACTGCTTCTYTTGTACATGCTACAGCCTTTATGCAAGTATGTAAGCAGGAATGAATGTGCAATTTGTCTCAAATGAGTTCAGGAGGCCCACACCTGCAGGAGATCTGCAGAGAGCATCGCTGTCATGTGGAGAAGACAGAAGAGATGAAACAGAGAGCAGAGGGCCTTAATCCACCGCCGAACATTGTTATTTCAAGCTTTTCTCATCATATTGAGGACGAGGGGAACAATGCACAGACAAGCTCACTTGGAGCACTCACAAAGAGCAGCACAGTCCGCTCTTTTTGAAAACAGAAGAAAGAGAAAAATCAAAGTGCCGAAAAGCATAAAGGAGTGCGGACGGGGTAAGAGATCTAGACAGCAGGGAGACAAATGTAATYCATGGAGGCTTTACTGCCTCTCTAGGATTTTTACACAAGTGGGATCTAGAAAATGCATCAACATGACATTTTTTTTTCACCTTTTTTCTCTTTCATATAAGAGAACAAGACATAAGACAGAACAAGAAACAAGAACAGTGATCCTAAGATTAAAAAAAACATGCCTATATGTCTAATGGTAACTGTGTACATACGGGTACATGCATTTGCAGGAAGTTGCATGTGTAATTATACCATCACGGCGCAATCGTTGTGCGATTGTATGCCTTGTTCGCACATGTAAATTCCTTGCACATGCATGTGTGTTAGTGGCACTTTACAGCAATGAGACCCCCAGGATACATGAGACTAAACTGATGTGACCCAGGGCTTGACCCTGCAAGACACCAATGGGATGAGTTCAGCCAGAAAACAACAAATTACCTCAGTTTATTGAAATCTTTCTTACTCTCTACAAGTGAGTCATATTTATAAATGGAGACTAAGTGCAACCAGATTCTTTGTTCTTGAATTGAAATTGGGGTTTTTTCAGTCCATCTAACTGTAAATCGGTATTARTGTAATTATTTTTTTTTACAAAGCAGGCCTTTTAGATTTTTAAATGTTCAAATTTGACAGCTTTCACAGATAGAGGATGGAAAACAGTTTAGGACACCCCCAGGCACTTGAGCTCCAAATTACAAGAAGGAACATGATATCTATGAGCGTTTTCCTCTTGGGAACAATCCAGTGCTGAGGCATTAAGATACTTCTGCTCTTACAGCAGCACACTCTTGTGTACATAGTTCTCCTCCAATTGTAAGCTCTTCCTCTCAGGTTTTTCCTCAAAGAAATATTTATTAAAAGGTTTGAGTTATGTCCTGAACAAACTCCAGCAGGCATGAGGTTTTGGACCAAAGTCCTAGGTCTTGCCTGGCTTTGGTATTTTTAACCCCCTCTGCAGGAGAGCAAGGCAGCTTCTCAAGCCTTTGATTCAGATGTTATCTGTCCAACAAGCACATGATTGTGTTTTGAGAGCTGCAGACCATTGCTTATTTGAAAACCACTGCCTACATAATGTTTCTTCAACAGACAAAAATGTTCTTTTTTTGTGAGGAGTTAAAATGAGAGGAGGTAAGCTATGTACTGAATAAATCCAGTATTTTTCTTTTTCTTTCTTTACAGTTGCTCCTTTTCAGCCTTGTTATTTTTGATCCTTTGGGCGGTAACGTCGGGTCAGCAAGCCAATCTAATAGCTCCATCAGCTGAATTGCCGGTTGTTACAGAGTAAAGCTTTATGAGTCAGGTGCATCCCACCCACAAACACACAGCTGATGAGAGCCTGTTTGTCTGGCCTGGGTGGGCGGCCTCTGGGGCATACGAGTTCCGCTTCAGGATGCAATGATCGTCCTGCATTTACAGATGCTTCAAACTCTGATGCTTATTTCGACTCTGGCTGGTGACATTTATTGCATCTTTATCTTCCATGCTTCCAGACAGACATTCAACTGTTTGACTTTAAAGAGGTAAAAGAGCTAATATTATTGGAAGAAAACAACAGTCTCACTGACAAACATGAGAACATTATGTATTTCCCTCCTCACTACACATGGAAATCTTCAACATAATAAAAAAATGAAAGAAAGCAAAAAAATCTCCGTATTTCTCCTCTGTAGTTTTTTTGACATGCTGCAGGTCAGTATTTCTGTGTGACATGCTCACCTGTCCTCCTCATGCCTCACATGCTGGCTAATGTCTGCAGAGGTTTAAAGATAGCACAGCCTGGGGTGAGCAGACAGGCAGACAGGCAGACAGGCAGGCTGGCACGCAGGTACAGGGAGGCCACTCAGCCACACTGGTACAAGGAGGGCGTCTTGCTTGCACTGGTACAACAAATATTGATACTGTCTTTTTGGGCGTTCTGGTGTATTTTCATGATGTTGATGATGAGATTTAGGAAGGGGGGGTGAAAGATTTCTACATAGATTTGATTTTTGATGCTCCCGCTCCTTACTTTTGGAAACTCACTTCCTCTAGTTCTATTTTGTTTAGCATTCCAGTTAACTTCCTGTCTGTCTCTTTGCAATACAAGAACGGTGGAAACTGAATCAGTCAGTTGCTCTTCCTTGTGGTTGCCCTCTGTTTGTGGAGGAGCCAGTAAAGCCAGTCCAGCTTCCACTAACAGTGCTGCTTTACAGTCAACCCATCAGAGAGGAGCTCCCACAGTCAGATATAGCTTTTATATGTTTACACTGGGAAGATAGAAATCATTTGACTGTCACAGAAGACTGCATGTACACAAACTGCCTGTAAAAAGAATTGTACAGTCTTGTCTATTTCAGGGTCAAAGTGTAGTTTTGCACAGGCAGAAAGAAAGGGCACTTTCATTTTCATGTTTAAAATTTTTTTAAATAAAAAGTTATGGGTTAAGTCTAACGATGCTCTTTTTTCCATAGAARACTTCTACACAAAATTTTATTCAATTTACTGAAAGAATGCTAAATAACCRATCTTCTATAATGTATTTTATATGTGACATTTTACACACTCAAATGTGGTTCGTTTTTGTCTTCTGCCCCTTAGAGATGAATTTCTGCGATRAGTAGTCGATGGTGGCAGAAGAAAGGCTGAAAAACTGTTTGTTCTCTGTGAGTCAGCTTTTCTAGATGCTGTAATGGTGGTAAGTCATTTCCTCAAATGCAGACACACACGCAAACCCATCACACGTTTATAATTGTCCTTTCTCAAATTTTCTAACTCTGAATTAAGAAGCGACATTGTTTTAGCTGGTTTACTTGCGCCATCTGTAGGTCATAAAGGTTTTCTTGGTGAACCTGGTCAAAAATAGTTTCATCCCTGGACCTASTGCTCTCAGAGGTGATTCCTTTTTCTGCCAAATATTTTTAAGAAAAGAAATATTACTGTAATATGCACAAGTAAAAAAATGGCACTAATGATTTAGTTCCAATATTGCAACAGTGTCTCTATTGATTATGCCTCAGTGAGTTTTTCATCTTCTTTTCAACTTTTACATGAAATAGAAAGGCTGCATTCATGGGTCTTCCTGATTCTTTCCCACTTTCAATAATTCACAGCGAGTTTTATTTTTTCCTAAAACATGCAGCAAGTGAGATGGAAAGTTTTAACTGAACTAAAATGAATACAAACGGTCTTGCCAACAAAACAACCCTAAGAAGCCCAACACATTTATCTTTTGTGTGCCCCATTCAACAGTAAAGTTCCATATGCCTGCGTTTATGTTTTCCCTCTGAATAATTTTGGATTTGTTTTGGGTGTTAATGGCAGGACGAATGGGATGACAAGACAGACTGAGAGAGAGAGAAGGAGGAGAAAAGGTCAGACTATGAATAGGCTTCTCAAATATGTGGTCGCATTACTAATATTAAAACTGGTTCTCTCACCCTAAAAATGTGTTTTTACTTTAGTGGATTTACATGTRTTAATAGCCTGTAACAACGTGTCTCATTTTGTACATGAGGAAAAAACTCTTCTCTTTTTCCTTTCTTTTCTCTCTTACTTTTCCCTCCATCCATGAGCTCATGAGGACTTAGGAGYCAAGAAATGTGACAAATGGAAGGAAGCTGCACAGTGAAACAATTCATCAGAGAAAACTAATTGTCCGTCCGTCTGTTTTCTTCCACATGTCCGGGATCGGGTCGCAGTAGCAGCAGCCTAAGCAGAGAGACCCAGACTTCCCTCTCCCCAGCCACTTGGGCCAACTCATCCGGAGGAATCCCAAGGTGTACCCAGGCCAGCTGAGAAACATAGTCCCTCCAGRGTGTCCTGGGTCTTCCTCTGTGTCTCATCAGTGGGTCATGTCCAGAACACCTCACCAAAGACARGTCCAGGAGGCATCCTAACCAGATGCCGAGCCACCTCAACTGGCTCATCTCAATGTGGAGGAGCAGTGGCTTTACTCTGAATCCCTCCCGAGTGAGCGAGTTTCTCACCCTTCGCCTTCTGGCTCAGCTCTCGCTTCACTACGACAGATTGGTACAGCGCCCACATCACTGCAGACACAGCACCAATCTGCCAATCCATCTCCCGCTCCATTCAGGACCTCTTCTCCGACCCAGAGGCGGCACCACACCCTTTTCRGGCTCAAGACCATGGTCTTGGATTTGGAYGCACTGATCCTCATCCCGGCRGCTTCACACTCGGCTGATAACCACTCCAGTGAGAGCTGGAGATCATGATCTGATGAAGCCAATAGGACCACATCATCCACAAAAAGCAGAGATGYATCCAAAGGTCAACAAAACAGATCCCCTCAACACCTTGGCTGCACCGAGAAATCCTGTCCAATGGCTGTTGCAATTAATAAATGCCTCAGTTATACAGTATCTGTTTATGTTATTGTTTTCCTTTCAAGACCTCTTAAATTAAACAATAAATTAAGTAAATCAAAGACAAAACCAAATACATCTTTTTCTCTGGGTGCTTAGAAGGCAATTAAATTTTTTTTGGTTGATTGTATACTGACGTACATCTCCAGTGTCAGGATTAGTGCTAAAAAAAAGACAGGAAGTATCAGGATTGGTGGGGACAGACCCAGGGCGCAGGCAGGTTCAAAAAGGAACAAAAAAAATTATTAAATAACAGAAAACGCTGTTGAGGCAGCTCAAAAATCACTTACAGGTTCTCAAAAACACAGGCACGATGGAGACAAAGCTCAGGAACAAAACACAACAATGATCCGACAATAAGACWGAGACAGGACAGGGTTTAAATACACAGAAAACTAATGACTAAACAGAAAACACCTGAGGAGAAACACAAGGGTGACAATCAGACTAATAAGGAGCAGCTGYGCAGAGACACACTGGGGAACATAGAAAACACTAGGAAATCAAGGAGAATGAATACAGACTATGACAGGAAGAGAAGGATGCAATATTATGCATTTTACATCTGGTGAATCATTGCCAGTTCAACTTGGGTAAACCTTCTCCAGCATTTAAGAGTGGAGAGATGAATAAAGACACGATAAAATACAGCCATGTAATGTAATGTAATGTAATGTAATGTAATGTAATGTAATGTGGGGTGGACACTGCAGTTCTGCCAAACACTAGAAACTTGTTACTGAAACAATCCAGTGCCAAGCCACCTCATTAACAGTGGAGGAATTTTGTTTTTATTATACAACAAGGACTCAAAGCACAAGCCTAACAGTTGATTAAAATCCTGAAAGAATAAAATGTGAACACATATCAAAAAAGAGATCCTTGGATGGATGCAAAATTCTGCAGGCACAGCTATGTGGCAGCAGGGGGGCTTACGCACACTTTTTTTGGAAATTTCAGACATTTGAAAATGTCATTTTGATTAGTCATAATTGTGTTTGAGACATCTTGAATTGTAATTTCAAATARGTGATCCTTCAAATGACGAATCCAGTGACGTCCTTTAAGATATCTTTTTTTACATTCTGACTTGTCAAAATTCCTTTTGAGATGTCTTGAATTGTTCTTGTGTCTAGTCAGAATGGAAATGCAGATATCTTAAATGGCCATTCAGGATAGTCAATGTGTAGTTTTTCCTAGTCTTAGCTTATGTTTAGATATCTGCAATGTCGTTYAATATAGACATTTTATGTGAAAAGGGCCTGCCCGAGTGAGATCATCACCTGTTTTTCATCATTGTTGCACAATAAGCAAAAAAATTCAAGCTTGACATGCACAGTAACGTGCAGACGAGGCTGTCAATATTTATGATGAGGATAATGAGGCAACCAGTAGCGGTTGGACTTGGGTTAAGGAAGGAAAGAACAAATTATGTGGGAAGGGAAAAGTGGATGGAAGAAGAGCTTTCACGAGCAAAGGGGAATATTGTTAATGCTCCCAGAGACCTGCAGATTTGTGGGACAGTCGTGGCTCCATCAACATTTGTTAATGCGTGGGTGTGGATGTATGCTTTCCCTGTGTGTTCATTCAACTGGCTTTTCCATTCGGTGAAACACAGGCTGTCAGCGAAGCAGCTCTCACCTCACGCCTGCACAGATTTATTAAGGAGTTGCTGAATTTATACAGAAACATAAATAGAACTAAGACTGCTTTAGGTAGTAATTGCCACATAAAARGTAGTTCATATACTAAACTCAACTGTATGCTTTTACGAACTGTGTGAAGCTGTAACTGAGACTGAAGTGAACATCTGGCAGCCAAAAAAAAAAAAATGAAAGAAAAAAAAGTGAGGTGAGTCTCACAAATAAAATGTACTTTGAACATGCGTAAAAATAGTRAGAAAACTATTTTTCTGGTTTTCATGAGAGGAAAATACGTACCACTGAGTTTATCAGAGAAAAACTGATTACAGCTGCACACTTAGGGAAATGGGCCCCCTGCTGCTTTTGGTTTGGTTGTTAAGGAGCAGTTTGTCAAACACCATAAAATACTGCAGTGTTACCAGGTCTGGGTCTGATGACAAGAGAGGGGATTAGGGGAACAGTCAGGATGTGGTGTGTTGGCTCTGTAGGAGAGGGGGTTTCCCTCATGCTGTCATCTGTGAATGAAGCTTTAGAACTGAAGCTGGAGCAGAAGCAGGGACTGTGTAGAGTGGCACCACAAACCCCTGTTCACTCAGAGGATGTGCTGCAATTCATCAACAACATCCCTGCCTTTTATGGACTGTCATGAAGGGAAAGYCAGACAGAAAGTTTTTTTTTCTTCTCTAAATACTTCATGGGCATCATGCCACCAATTAGGTTTGGTAACCAGGTGACAACTTTTATTGTTCAAACAGAAGATGTTCCTTCATACCCAAGACCTCGCATGAGGCCTCCTAAATTTATCTGTTGAATTTGTGGAAGTATCATTCCATGAATACTTCGCTTTAAAGAATCCTCTCATGTGCTTCTCCTAAAAAATCCCTTTGAGAAAGAGCCAATCCACTTGGCTCTTTTGGATTTATATAAACTAATCTTATCAGGCTGCCTCACATTGGGCACAATCACAGTTATCTAAATCATTAACAAGACAGAGTTTCTTAAGCAAAAGCAGTGTTTACCACTGCAAGAGCACAGACACGCTCCATAACTCTAAGTCCAAAAGCCCAAGTCCTAAAGAGATAGTTTGATTGTTTGTTTGAAGTTTGCTTGGGAAAAGGTCTAACAAACTCTAATATTGTCCCCGATTCTCCAGACTTCAATCATTAATTAGATAAACAACAATAGCAATACAACTTCTAAATATTCCTTTAAGTCCTTTCAAAAAATCTCATGATACATTCATTTAAACTGTTTTCCCACATAAGGGTGCAGTGATCTGGTGCCTATTTCCAGGCTCATTGGGTGAAAGTTGGGGTACACCCCAGACCAGTCCATCACACCTTTGAGGATCACCTCTTTTGAAATAAATCCCTGTGGATTGCTTTCCTATCAGGTCCTGTACAAAAAGTCATGTCAATTTCTTACATTTTTAGAATTAGGACCTACTGAGTTATTTTTTTGTTCAAATGCACTTATTAATGACATCATTTGCAGAAAACCATGTAACCAAAACAGTACCATTGATATAAGTCCACCATAAACAAGTGAATTCAAACACCTCAGTAATCTTAAACAACCATGATTAGGTTTTTTTAAGCAATGACAAACAGATTTATTAAGACTCAGAGAGCATGATATTAAAAACATTTAATCTATAACTTTTGTTTGACTTTGCAGAATTACTCACTAGATTATTCTATGAAAATGATTGTTTCTGGGCCAAAAGTCTATTTGTGACAGTTAAAATACATAAACTCACACAGRGAAATTGTACTGAAAAAGCAGCAAACACACATTTTCTGTTTGCCTTTTTTATACCACATGTGCTTTGGGTTTATTTATCCAGAACTCATACCTTTCTGGCTTTTCCATATTTCCTTAACCTTCACTGACATCTTAGTTATTTATTGTCTATTTATTTTCACATCCACATCTGTCAAAATGACTGTTAATGTGTTTTTTACTTTATTTGCCAGTGTTTGAGAATAAACCGACAGGGGAACACCCCTGCTGCTCAGCAAGGCTACAAATATAGACCAGGGAAATGAAGGGTAAAGAGGTGACAAATAGAAGAGCTGTTGTGCCAGAGGGAGTGTGTCCCACCTGTGTGGTTTCAGCTGACTCATCAAGATCAAGATCTCCWTCTGCCTTGAAGGACCTGGTCTTGAAGGAACCATTGTTTGACTGGTGTATGGGAGGAGTGTGTAACTGAGTACACCTGTCACCACTAAGCAAGGTCATGATAAGGTCAGGTCAGGTGAGCCTGGCACTGAACAGAGGTGCTCGTGTGTAAAGTCACATAAATTCATTACTTCTGAATTCAGCTGATCAGGAAGTGATCATCTTTACCTTCACATTTTTTACATTCAGTAATCATTTCCTTAAAAATACTTTGAGATGAAAATTAAAGAAACCCTGAGCATGAATCTGAAAACCTAAAATATAAGACAATTAGTTTTTATGTACTGCAGGAACTAAGAGGACTACAGGGGAAAATTTTTACCCTGTAGTTCCCTAATTTTTATTGCTGTGATGTTCATTTAAAGTAGTAATTTCAGCGTCAGAATTCCTTTTACAGTTTGTGAATTTTCTGAAAATTATATCAAAGAAAATTTAGTGCTCTTTCTTGCCAGCAACCATCTTGACAAAACAGTAGAGAAAAACATGCCGAGTAGGACATCTACAACACAAATAGAAAAAGTGATTTGAGTCAGTGACTTGAAATTCTCCCGTTTAAAAAGATGTCATGAATATGTTTTCATAGGCAGACCTCTGGTGCCCTCTGGTGACTAAATACAGCAGTTAAAGTAAAAGGAGACGCATGCTCAATAATTTTGTAAATTGCAAATAATTGTGCAAATTATCCAGCTTTAAATCAGTTTGATTTTATTTTGAAACCAAATTTAAACCAACCAAAGTATACCAACGAGTTGTCTGATAAAACAAAAAACAAAACCAGCAGAGCTGGGTGGTAATATGTTTCTTCCCAAAATTTTAATTAAATTGTATTCRAAAAAGTTATTATTTAAATCTAATAAGACTTAAAAACAATGCCAGTTGGATATTTTTATGTTAGTTTTACCAAAAACTTTATTTCTTTGTTTTGTGACTGTTATGGATTAATTATGTATATCTGTTCTACCTTGACACTGTCCAGTAATCATATCTCATGGTAACTTAGTTTCGGCTGTTTTACTCTATCGGCCCAGACTTCAAGACTCCAGCAATGCATGACCTCTCTTTATTTTGATAAGGTGTTTCCGGGCTGACAGCCCTGTCATTGGTTAGATGGTTCACAGTTGGCGAACTGTGGTTGGTTGTAAGCATGTACAGGATGTTATATTATCGGCTGCTCTGCACTGACGAGTCAGCCACAACTGGACAGACTTCTCTGATTGACTTCTGCTCTGTTGTTGCTCAAATTAAATCATTTGACGACCATACACGCAGACTTTCTGTGCATTWATTCCAACGTGTTTCTGCATTCTTGGTAAATCGTGCCACCACAGTGACTAAAATAGTTTCCTCATTCAACGTCTACGATTTCCTCTTTATTTCCTCTTCGGCCATTTTTAGCCTCCCCCCTCTTCCTCCTGTGCTTTTTTCCCACTAATTCTACCAGCAACACCCTGCTGCTTCTCTGATCCACATGAATTCAGCTGATCAGTAAGTTTTCATTAATTATTTCCTTTAAAAAAAGACAATGAGAAGAACATTGATGAAACCCTGAGAGTGAAAACCTAAAATATAAAACATGACTGTTGAAACAATAGTTTGTTTGTTTTACTTTGAAGTGATAACAGCTTCTTGATTCATTTTATACTTTGTTAATAATCTGAACTGTTTCTTTTTAATCTTTTGTTTAAATGCAGTAAACTTGCTTGAAAGCAAGTTAATGTTACTCATAAACCACATTTGAAAACTAATATTACAACTCATAAGAAAAACTGCATGTGGGTTGTCATAATTATCAGTATGATTTCTGTATCTTCATTTGACAACAACAACAACAACAACAACAACAACAACAACAACAACAAC
>NW_013952467.1:1341142-1341922 GCF_001266775.1 Austrofundulus limnaeus
AATGAATGGGGTCTAAGTGAATGGATAGAAAACTTTGAAGGTGAAGTATTACAATGTTTAGTTGTTACATTATTTACTGTATTTACTATCACTTACACAGCTGTAGTTCTACAGCAATAAAGGGATTTAACACCCTTATTTTTCTTTGACACACAAACAAATTTATATTTTACATTTGTCTTTTAAAATGATCAGACCCACTGCTGTTCTTGTGTGTTTCAATGTTATTAATTAGTTATAATAAACGAATCTGTGTGGCATATAAATGTGTAAAAATCCCTTTTTGTTGTGTGGCTTAGTGCTCACAAGGATTACTGTGTATTACACTAAACAGATGTGAGAGAGTGTGTCGGATTCAAAATTGTGAAATCACACTCTAGTTGAGTGCCTTACTGCTTACAAGTTTGGGGTGTGTCTCTATTTCTTGTATCCTGTATTTGTCTTCTCATTGTATTCCTGTAATGTGAGGACAACACCATCTGGAAAGTCTCAGTTGTCTTCATAAAGCATTCCTTTAATTCTTTCTTGTTCAGTTTGAGGGGGAGACATTAAGCTCAGAGGAGTAAATGACTATCATTTCAGAAGACTTTAGGTCTAAATTGTCTATCAGTTATTTTGACATTTTACCCTCAAATGCTGGACAATGCCTGACTTACAATAACCAGCTTCAACGAAACTTTATAACTTTCATTTTTGTCTAAAGTCAAGGTTTTCATCACACCACTACACCTTTTTTGGATTTGTTTATGTAACAGTTTTTAAACCACAGCTGATTCAGCT
>NW_013952467.1:1342728-1343253 GCF_001266775.1 Austrofundulus limnaeus
TTGACTTCTTACCTTATAATTATGAGATATGGATCTTGTAATTATGAAATAAGAAGTCTATTTTACTTTTCCTTTGGTGAATGCAATGCTCTTCCAGTAACAGAGCAGACCTTCCCCCAAAGCATTGTTTGAAAACTTGCTGAAGTGGGAGTGTCATAAACTGTAGGAGATTCTTAAAGAGACAGAGACTAATTTTAAAGTGTTCAGATAAGCAATGATGCAAAGTTAAAGTTATTTTTGATTTTCTTAACAACTGAACATGCAGGAGTTACTTGATTGTGATATAGAACTGAATCATATGCCTGGAAAATACACAGTAACCTCTAAGTAAGAAAAGCAAACTATTGATGAAAATAATTTCTTGACAAGAAGGTTTTGTGACACTTCCCAGGATTGTTTTTTTAAAAAAACTAATCTCTGATTGGATGAAGTGCTTTATTTCCATGAGTCAACTTTAAAGATGTGCATTGACACTTGTAAGGGTTTGCACTAAGTGTCAGTATAGTCACATTTTTATCTTTATTC
>NW_013952467.1:1344916-1345725 GCF_001266775.1 Austrofundulus limnaeus
GCAACATACACTAATATTACTATAATTTTAGAAATCCATATATTAAATTATTGGTGACAACTTTTTTTTGTATATAGCTTGACGTTGTCATTACTAAAAGTTTGCATACTGCTTTTGCCATAAATACAAATTTATTTTGTGAAAGACCACAACAAAAAGCTGATACACCAAATTCCTATAACGTCTCTTGTTAAATTGCTTTGAATTATTTTCTCACTGACAGATACGAAAATTCAGTGTGAAGTAAAACAGATAATGAACGGTGTCAGCGCCCAACTGGTCAGACAGAACAACACGGAACTCAATCAGTTCCTGAAGTAAGTAGTCTTTGAATACCTTAATCAAAATGTTGAAAAACTTTACATTTCTGAATGAATTTCGTCTAAATATCTGTTATGAACAGCAGTGAGTGATTTTCATATTTTTAAAGGAATGTTGGTTGTTTTTTTCCATATATTTATATTTTTTATAAGAAGCCCAACAACCTTTGATCACTATCAATCAAAACTCAACTTTTCTCCTGCTGTTGGTCCAACCAAATCCAGGAGGCCAGAGGACCACTTCTACGTATTTGATCTGGCTAAGAGTTAGTTTGTGACTCTGTGACCCACTGGACAAATAACATTTTGACTTATGAATTGTTTAAATGACAAGAGTGCAGGGAGTTTCCTTTCACCTGTACATTAGCCAAGAAACCCCCAGATGGCCATTTTGATGCCACAGAACTCTTTTCTTAACAGACACCTCATGGGAGGTCTATACAGTAAACCTAAAGTGGGGGTTGGGAGGACAGAACCCTAGATCTAGGG
>NW_013952467.1:1346725-1348545 GCF_001266775.1 Austrofundulus limnaeus
GACGATGATAGTGATGGTAGTGATGATAAAAAGGACTTTGTTGAAAAGCTGAAGGCACTGTATAGAGAAGAATGGAAACAGAAAACTTGTGAAGAACTGATGGGGAACAAATACTTCAAAGACATTCCAGAGTTCTTAGAAAACTCACCAAGAAAGCTTTTATTAACATTTAAAACAGTAAGTGGAGATCTGAGTTTATTAGACTTTGTTCAAAGTAATGTTAAAGCACAAATGAACATACCATAATGTTTTTGCTCTTGCTGTTTTTCTGTTGTTTATTTGGTGGTTTTGGTTCAGAATATATATTCTTTCTTTTCTTACTTATATGCACACTTGGATCATTGAATACAATTTGATGAGCACGTTTGAGTGATATATAAAGCAACCCAACATGATATTTTGTCTTTCCGTGTTTTGCAGGCTAAAGAGCTATCTGAAGAATTAGTAAAGTTCACAAAAAATAACACTGAAGGGGGGCGCTCATATTGGCCACTGGTAAAGTGTGTGACTGTGAAGGTACCAGAGAATCCACTTCTCCAGCACGTCACACTGGTGGACCTTCCTGGAAACGGTGACATTAACAAGAGCAGGGATAACATATGGAAACAGGTCATTTAGACTCATGCACTGTGCTTTTAACTAAAACTGTAACATTTTAAAGTCATATGAAGCAATGATAATCACCATATTTATGATGCAACTTTAGATTGTTGGAGACTGTTCTACTGTGTGGATTGTGACTGAAATGAACCGAGCAGCATCAAAGAAAGGACCCTGGAAAATCCTGAAAAGTGTTAAAAGTCTTATTGGAAATGGTGGCGAGTGTCGTCAGATTCACTTTATCTGCTCCAAGTCAGATCAGTCACATAACAATAGTGCTCGGTAAGTGATTTAAGATGCCAAAAGTGCTTTTTTTCAGTGTTTGATATTTTCAATGTTTTTTTGGGATATTTTTTACCATCAAAAAGACATTGAAAACAGATCAGATTGTCAATGTAGCACATGGTGACAAATGCAGACAAATTCTAAAGGACAACCTGTCCCACAGAAAACTTAGGCTTTACAGAAAATAAATGATCATACTCCTAAGGTAAATCTTAAGTTTATTTTTCCATTTTGCATAATTGCTATTATTATTATTAACTTTTGTCCTTGGTAAGTAAGTATAAGTAAAAGTGTGTAAATATTGCTTAGGACTAGCAATACTCTTTCAGCCTGAAGCTTTTTTTTGAGGAATGAAAGAGAAAATGTTGGCTTCGTGGTTAGTACTTTTGGCTCACAGCAAGAGAGTTCTGGATTTTATCCAAGTACACGTACTATGCATGTTCAGGCAGCCTTCAGTTTCAGGCATCCTTTGAAAAACAGNTGCTTGGCTTCCAAGGTGCTAGAAGTAGAAAAAGACAACTTAACATTTGTATTGAAGACTGGTAATTATTGTCATTTTTAATATATTTATTATTTGTTTCAAATGTGAATGAATTAAAACACAGCTACGTTCTTAACAGGAAAAGCATCAAGGATCTAGAGACAGACAAGAGGGAACTGGTTGGTGTCTTTGGTGAAACTGGAGCTGGAAAGAGTTCTTTGATCAATGCTGTCATCGGTGAGGAAGATCTTTTGACTTCTGGAGATATCATTGCATGTACCTCCGTCATGATCAAAGTGGAGTCCAACATGCACAATAAAAACTACGAGGCAGAGATTGAGTTTATTGCAAAAGAGGTAAAATAAACGGAACATTTTTATTTACATTTAGCATCTATTGAAGCAAATTTGAGCTGCAGAGATCATTTAACTAAAGTGAACAAAGTTTTTTTTTT
>NW_013952467.1:1349545-1351616 GCF_001266775.1 Austrofundulus limnaeus
GGCCAGAGGATGTTCGGAAACTTGTATTGAACAAAAACAAAAAAGCAAAGGATATGGTGAGAAAACAATTCCAGGAAAAAAAGAATTTGGTGAGCTTTGAAACTTTATCGTACACAATATGTGAAACAAGAATTGGTCTCAACAAAAACACTGTGAATATATTTTTATACAATTTTTTTGTTTGTTTTTCTAGAAACACTTCAGTTTTGAAGTATTCACGGTGAGCTCCAAATGGTTTCAAGCAAAGACACATCTAAGTCCAGAAGAGACTGGTGAGTTAAGTCATATTCTCTACGAAAACGTTTTGATTAAAGAAAATTATTGAAGAAATGAAATTATTATTTTACAGAAATACCCATGCTTCAGGATATTTTGCGTAATCTCAATGATGATCACTCAGAAGCTTTAAACTATGTGTCTGGAGCTTGTGGGATACTGTCTTTGATTCAAGGGGCCAGTCTGAGGAACATGGTAAGATCAAGTAAAATCATCTGCTTTTTATTGTTACAAAATGCTTTACTAGATGGCATAAGGTTAGTTTGTATGATGAAGTAAGGGCCACACAAGAAGATTATTTACATTTTTTAAATTATGGGAATAAAGTCATAATATTCGTAACAATACAAGAAAAAATTTGTATGAAAATAAAGTCATAATGTTTTGAGAAAAAAGTAATATTATTAGGATGATAAAGTTGTAATATTAAGAGACTAAAGTCATAATATTATGAGAAAAGTCATGATATTTGGATATTAAAGTCATAATATTAGATTAAAGTCTTACTATAACTTTTGTACAAAAAAGCAGATTGTTGAGCAATTTGTGAAGTTGTTCTATTGGTTCAAAGAAATAGGCCTACTTAATCTTTTAGCTCATTAGTATCAACTTATCAGTAGCAGGACTTTGAAATAATTGTGCAAGCAACTATATGATAAATTGAAGCTGTATTGTAGTCTAACTAATGGCTGCATTGACAGATTTAGTCATCAGGTAAATTGGATGAAAGCATATATTAAACTATCAGTGACCCAAAAGTCATTGGGGACTTCTTCATAAACACAGAGACACACATATGGCTGTCCACAGCAGGTGTTAGGAAAATGGTAAGGAAACGAGTAAAAAATCAAGAACGGAAAATGGACATGTAAGATTATGACTTTTTTCTCATAGTGTGACTATTTTTCTCGTAATAATAGTATAAAAATCTTGTTGTGTGGCGCTAATACTTTGTCATAAGTTTGTGTTTACTNAGTAAAAGTGTGTAAATATTGCTTAGTACTAGCAATACTCTTTCAGCCTGAAGTTTTTTTTTTTTGAGGAATGAAAGAGAAAATGTTGGCTTAGTGGTTAGTACTTTTGGCTCACAGCAAGAGAGTTCTGGATTTTATCCAAGTACACATACTACATGCATGTTCAGGCAGCCTTCAGTTTCAGGCGTCCTTTGAAAAACAGATCTGAACTCACAGGATTTGCCACATTAAATAAATTTAATATAAATTTAATTAAGACCAAGTAGGAATAAACACTTTGAAATACACCTGTACCTTTTTTGCTGCACAAATGTAATTTTTGAGGAGTGGGGTGGGTATGCATGCTTAAGATTTTCTTGATTTTTGATTGTTTAAAAAATGTGCTGCACATTGTACCAGCATGTGATGATCAAGCAGTTCCACTGGAACTCAAAACCTAATTAATTTCCAGGTTGTGATTCAACATTAAGTAAAACATATATGCATATTTCTGTATGTTTTGAGTAAATGGAATGATTTAGTGGGTCTGTTACACCTGTGTGTGATGAAAAAGTCAACTCTTAAAAGTTCATAACATCTCAAGAATGGTAATTTCTTCCAGGCCAGAGGATGTTCGGAAACTTGTATTGAACGAAAACAAAAAAGCAAAGGATATGGTGAGAAAACAATTCCAGAAAAAAAAGAATTTGGTGAGCTTTGAAACTTTATTGTACACAATATGTGAAACAGGAATTGGTCTCAACAAAAACACCAAGAATATATTTTTATACAATTTTTTTGTTTGTTTTTCTAGAAACACTTCAGTTTTGAAGTATTCACGG
>NW_013952467.1:1352616-1353335 GCF_001266775.1 Austrofundulus limnaeus
TGTGTGTGTGTGTGTGTGTGTCAGTTTTAAAGCTTATGACAACTACTTTATGACTTAATTGCCATTTTATTTATTGATGACAAACAGGAATACTTTCACAACTTTACAAAGAAAACCTGTAAAAGATCACTTTTTTTGATTTTAAAAAATATTCTCTTAGGTGGAAAAACTAAAGGCAAGACTGAGCAAAATAATTCGAGACAGCAAGAAAAGAATCTACCTCAGTCTAACAGAGAAGACTGAGGAAGCCATGAAAGAGTGTTATGACAGTAAGAAAGACCAGCCTGTCATTAAAACATTACCAAATACGCATTTTAGTTTTACAATTTGTAGAATAAATATCTACAATTATCTGATTTGCAGGAGCTAAAACACTTTCTGGAAAGGGCGTGCTGAAGAACATGGCAGAAACAATAAAAAATCATGTGCAAAAATTAGAGAACATCATGTTTGAAGAAGCCAAACAGGAGATGTTGGCCAGGCTGCGGAGTTTGACGGTTTGTCTCACATTAACCAGCTAGTTCCCTTTTATTTGTAAATCAGTTTAACCAGAATCTTTATTTTTGACTTTATAAAAAGTGATAATAATCTTTTTAATCTGGAATTAGGAGGGAATCCCAAGGCTCCTGGAGGAAACTCTGAACAAATCCATTGAGCTCTCACTCAAGACCAATGATGACTCAATGCCAGGTAAAGCAACACGTCACACACATATACAT
>NW_013952467.1:1354342-1368794 GCF_001266775.1 Austrofundulus limnaeus
GTTTTTGTGTCTTCCAATAAACATTGAAACAAAATGAGCTTATATATTTTGTTCATTTCTAAACAAAACATGGAATGGAGCAGCATATTCCCCCAAGTTTCATCTTTTTTTATTTTTACATGATGTATTACTGGACAAAATTTTATAATTTTTTTTTCATTGAAGAAATTATAAAGGAAAAAAATAGTCATAGAAAACCCCCCACCCAGTTTTACCCCCACTTTTTGTAGTACATTTGTCACAGGCACTATAACCGTTACCACAGTGAGGTGGGTTTGTGTGCCGTTTATCAGCTGACAACTTGACTCACTTTGTAAAAACTTTAGAGAAAACATTAAATGAAATTAATACAAAAGTCTGTTCTGCACCTTAATGAGAAACTCTCTAAATGAAATCACAGCGGCATGTAAACAAATATTTGAGTATTTGCCTGGATCCCCAGATGATGGCAATTGTGTAACCAAAACATTTCCATACTTGTCTTGATCGTAAAACTGCAAACAATCCAGATGCTTGAAAGCTCATTTTCATTARTGTGGAGAGAAAGRAATGTTTAAAGGATGTGAAACTGCACAGGGGACTGGAAGCGGATGTGGGATGACTCACAGGAAAGATACAAAATGTCTGCTCTGTATGCGAGTTGGGTTTTATCTACAAAGATGGACACTGTTCAGAGAAAATGTTACTTCAATAAAACCCCAAACAGGCAGTCATCCAAGACCCTGCCTCTGATTATTTTTATTACGAAACATCTGTGGCAGTGAAGTCCACACCACTCAGTAAGTGAAGATAAATGGTTAAACACAATGAAACATCTCAAATTATTTTTTTACTCAGCACCATTAACTCCTTAAAGGACACAAAGGTACTTAAAGCCCTTGAACAAAAAAATATATACAAATTCATGTATTAATCACAACTAAATACTATATTTTTATAAATACAGTATTTGGCAAACATTATGAAACTGATTATTTAAATTTACTTACAGCTATAAGCACTTTATATTTATGAACACAGCTGATAAATACAGTTTAAGCATGCTAAAATACAGCAGATGGCTGAGGTGTAGTTCTCAGGCGTACTTCTCCATTAACTTTTCTTCTTTTGGCTCTGACATTCAGTTACTTGTTAAACACTCCACTCACATGACGGTCTTGGTAAACAATCACTTTTTGTACACACACAAAATAACATTTCAACAAGAGGCAACAGTCAAACTTACAGCACTGTGATAGAGTCTATCAYTGGGATAAAATGTGGAGGTGAATACAGTCATTTCCACATGTTAGATTAGAAACAATCGTGTTAGCAGCGCAGACAACAAAAACAGGTCCAGTGGTTCAGGACTTGTAGTAAAAGATTAAAAATTCAAGTTCCCAGGTGAGGTGGTGTTGGGTTGGGTGTTATCCCAGAGAGTGCTGCTTCTTCAGGTTGTCAGAGCGCCTCACTTTCTCCTCTGGAGTCTTTCTGTACCAGCTCCTGCAAGCAAACAAACAGTTACTGAGAAGATTTTAAAGACATCAGTTTGTTCAGAAAGTCAGACTTGTTTACATAGATGACACACTTCCAGTTACAGTTAGTCTTGATTTATAAGTTGAATAAGATCAATTAAAAGTATACAMTTTTGTAAGTATTTTTGAAGCATACTTTGTGTGTAAAGTATTATTATGAAATATGGACACAAGTATAATTGTACTTGTTCACATGACAATACTTCATAAGACTAAGTTCCTCCAAATTTTTGTTTACAGAAATGTACTTTAAGCATTACTAGTTTCATGTGCTAACATGGCCCATTTAACTGCAGTTTAGTCCAACAAAATACTGGCTTGTTCTTACAAACCTTAACATGTACTTAATTATGCAAAACATATTTAAAACTACCTCAGAGAAGCCATGTGTGTAAATTAACTGGCATTTATATGTATAAAAAATTAATTTAAAAAGCCTAAAATTAGCTAACTTTATTTAGCTAAAATGATAAGTTTTAGACTATGTTTCAAATTAAATTGACCAAATTAATGTTGGAATTAGATTTTCCTATTTGAACTGACRGCTTAGCAAAGGATGACATAAATAACCAGGTCTGTGTGGATTAATGAGATTTAAAAGACACAAAACATTAAATATTTAGTGAGCTGAAAATGCCACTTTCCTAATCACAGCTTAACAAAAACAATGTATTTAATAGCAGGTAAAAGGGCATGTCATAAAATAAACAGTTATTTACAAAATACAGATGATTGTCTGTTATGTATTGTAAAAAGTGAAACTCACCCCTGGCGGTTCAGCTGGCTTGGAGCAGATGAAGTCTGACTTGGCTTCTGAATTCTGGAAATTGAATTTTTATAAAATTAATACAATCTGGTGGTCATTAAGAATAAATCACACAAACACAGAAATAAAAAAAATAAAAGAAATGTGACACCTGTTGGTGGTGGGGCTTTTTGGCTTGTGCTGCATCTTCCTGACCTGTGCTGGGGATTCACCTGCCCTAAAGAATTTATACCCAGATTGATCACTGAAGCTCCTGATCAAAACCAAAACAAAAAAAAAAAACAACATCTGATCTAATTTCACATACACAGCTGTGCTCCTGTCTCACCTCTTTTTCCTGTCCAGAGACCTCTGCGTGGCCGCAGAAAGAGAGACTCTCTCTTTGGAAGATTTGGCTTTCTCCTGCAGGGGACCGGAAGAAAAAATACTATTACATCAACACAAGACACACAAACTAAACTCATGAAAATATTGAACAAAACATCACAATCCAATGCAGCTGTGCTAAAAATTATGAAGTCTTAATTTARGATATGCAAGTACATGTATTTTTCACTGGTACCCATGAGCTAAACAGTGTTTACAAAAAAAAAAGAGTTAATAAAAGAAGTTTTATATTACCAGGTCTCGAAGCTTCCTCTCTGCACGAAGCTCCCTGTCCTGCTGCAGAACTGCTAATCGATCCCTCAAAGGCATTTCAAAGAAGATGTCATGAACGTCATACAAGGCAGCGCGTAACTGTGGGCCGTCAGATAAACACATAAACACAAAGAAAGGAGGACCTCTGCTGTGTGTGCAGAGCAAGGACAGAATATTACCTGAGCTCGCACTCTCTCCTGCAGGGACAGGTCTTGTGCTGAGTAGATCCCTCTCTTCTGTGCAGCTTCAGTCTCAAATGAACAGATGAATTCCTGCGTATCCTAAAAACAGTTAATTTATTAGGGTTTATTTTTCTTTGATRGTAGATACAGTGCTCTCCTTTGTGTGAATCTCACCCGGATGGTTTGGCGCAGGTGTTTGACCTTTTCTGTTTTGAGCAGCCGTCGAATGAGGAACCCGCGGATGATGGAGCCAATTCGACAAAATGCTTTCTGGTGCTCTGCGGTCAAAACCTGCAATTCACAGCAACAACACAAAGATGTGACTGTGAAAACAAATAATTCTTTCAAACTAAATCCAGAAATGTCTTGAAGTTTTACACTACATTCAACAATGAGATTAAGTGATAAAGGTGTGTCAATACTGGGTATAAAAGGAGCATCCAGTAAAGGGTTTTGGATTTAAATAATGGGCTGATTCCTCATTTTGTGCTAAATTCTAAATTTAAAAAGTCTAAATAATGTCACAAATAAATAAGGAGAAATGTGTTTTGTGGTCTCTTTGCTTGATTTTGGGTAAACGGACAGACCACTGGGTCTTTTTTCAGAAAAATCTCAGCACCTCGGTTGGTACGTCAGTATCAATGATATTGTTTTAATTGCAAAAATATTAAAGATACCAGTGATGCAGGCACACATTTTTCTATCTAAGCAATAAAACAGATCTGTCAGTAAGACAACCCAGTTTTTCATGGTTTAGTCTGCAGCTTATCATACATTTTGGGTTTAAGTACACATATTTACTCTGAGCTGATACCAACCAGACTTAGCCTTGAGCGTGGTCTGTTAGCTGCCCAAGAAGACCCCCACAGACAAACCGAAGGCTGGATAGTGGGAGATATAATACTGGATGAAACAGGACTGGGAAAACCTGAAAAAAGAAACATCAAATACTTTGAGTTACTGCACAACAACTATCACATTTACAGATGTTTAAATAGTTGAGAATATGGTGTCATCTTATTGAAATAAACAAGATATTTTTGTCGATTTATCTTTAACTAAATGTCTTTAAAAATGCTTACATGGTAAGATTTTTTTWAAGACATGAAGAGCACAGCAATAGGTGAATTGGTACCTAACGTGTGTCCAGCCAACTGCTCAGACGGGGTGTGGATGGGACTCAGTCTTGGGCAGGAGGGGCTCATAACAGGGTAGCTGCTACTCACAGACCTGCTATTCCAAACATGGGAGTCTCCACTCACAGGCCTCGCACTCTCCTGCTCCTTCYGTCTTCTCTCCGTCTCCTCGAGCTCCTAAACATGAGCATATCAATCATAGAAATATTTTTTATTCCAAATAAATGCATCGGCACATATTATTACTTTCAAAAAAGTGATTTAAAATATTTCTCTTTTGCATTGCAGCAGCACAATTTGTGGTCCTTTGAATAAAAGTTAAAAGATGTGATACTTAGTGCTGACCAGGCGGAGGCGCTGTTGCTCCTTTTCATGCTCAACCAGGAGAAGTGACACCTGCAGGGCATGCTCCTCMTCTAGGCGCCTTTGTATGTCCTCCAGATTCTGGGCTTGCCACTGAGCCTCTGCTAATGTATCGAAATAAATAAAAAAAAAACAGGCAGGATCATATATTTTTTTTCCATCTGAAGAACTGCGAGGTTTGGAACTGGAGAAATAATTTCAGCTGAAATTATTTTAAAACTGAAAACAATGCAAGCTGAACTGCTGAATGATTTAAGACTCACCTGTCTTGCTGGATTGTGTTTCGGCTGTTTTTCTCACAACTGTTGGTGCGTTCCAGCTGTTTGACCCATGAGACTCATCAGGAGTCACGAGGGAGCTCAGCAGAGATGGCGATGTATTTTTCACCTCATATGACTGCTTTAAAGGAGYTGCAGGTTTGGGCCTATTTGGACCAAGCCACATGGCACCTGCCATGAAGCGAGGGACCCTTTCCTGGCTGCGGTCCACAGGCTCAGCTGCAGACTGGTAGGTACTCAGCTGGCTGTCCAACGTGTGGCAGCGTCGCCGAAATCCCACGGCTAAGTGGTCATGGTGCWTCATGGAGCTGGGTACAGATGCACTAACAGGGCCTCCATTTTCCTGCACTGGACTGGTGCTGCAGTGGCTGGATCGACYGATTCCAGTCCTGGAAGCATTGTTCCTCGTCTCTAAGCTCCACGGACCGGTCACCATTAAGCCTGCCTCTCCCCAATCTGCCAGTCCAGCACCTTCGCCTGACCTTTCCGGGCTTCGAGAGACAAGGTCGGCTGGTCCGYCGGGAAATGTAAAATGGATGTTCCCTGTAGAAACGGGCCGTGGTTTGCGTCTACAGGTGCGAGGGCTAATACAAGGCTCCAGACTGGGGAGACAAGCATATTGTTCTGGTTTAGTACACCTGAGTGGGACAGACTTTTGTGGAGTGGGTTCATAAAAGAAATGATGCTGGATCGGAGGCAGGCCAACTGGGCTATGGTGCAGGCTGAATCCAAACTCGACTCCCGTGTCTCTGACGGGGCTACAGCTCTGCTGCTCTTTGACAGGAGGCGTCTCAGGTGGGGGAGTACGGCTCACTGAGAGGACCCCTTTTGAGCCCTGCTGACTCTGCTCTCGCTTCACATACTCTCTTGATCTTTTAAGAAGGCTGTCCAAACTAATYTCCTCATCTTCCTCCTCCTCACTCATCTCCTGCTTCTCTACTGTTACGTCTACCTTGCAACCATTAAAGACGGGGATCTCTGGGGTTGGAGTGATGGGCTGCTCGGCTGCCTTAGGCCTGTGTCCAGGATCTTTGGAAAGTCCAGGTGAGTCTGTGACCAGAGCATAGCCACTGACGTTTGCAGATTTAGAAACTGGAAGCTTCTTTTCGCTTGGTGCTATTCACATGCCTGTAAAAAAATAATATCATATTTAGCCCTGGCTTACAGAGGGACTCGTAAAAATGCTTTAAATTACCTGAAACATCAAATTTCTGTAARGTACATGAATGCATTTTTGGAAAGATAACATTAATAAAATATTGCAAAAGYAATTTCATGCCACTGAGATGAACAGTATAGATATTCTCATGTGAAGTAACAGGAAGTGATATCGAAGGGGAATATCTGCTACAGTGGCCGACAACACAGACTGTAGAGATGAATCTGATGTTTCGTTGTATTATTTTGAATCTCTATCAGAGTGAGATGAAGAGGAGGCTGAGCCAAGATCAAAAGAAAATATCCCAGTTATGTGACAAAATGGGTAAAATAATGAGTATTGTGCCAAGTTTAGATGTTTTCTTTGAATTTTTGTATTAAAAGATGTATGTATGTATGTATGTATGTATGTATGTATGTATGTATGTATGTATGTATGTATGTATGTCTGGATGGATGGAAGGATGAATGGATGGCATGTCACATGTACTTTAAAATCTTCAAACTAGAATTTGTTTCAGCCCAATCAGATTATATCTGATCGTGATGTCTACATTTTCTCTCACGTTGATTCTGAGGGGAAAAAAATGGCAATACTAAATTCTACTGACCTACCTGATTTAAAGTTGTCTAATTCACCTGCTTCGGATGTTATTATCCATTAAATGGACGTTATTAGCCGTTATCAGTCCCATAGAATGACTTCAGACTAGCTTCAGAATGTCCCGGCTGTGCCGCCTAGTGGGTTCTCCGTCCCATAGAATAACTTCAGACTATCAGCTGGTTAGTATGAGGCATAAAACCACTAAGGTTAATTTTAGAGAAAATGACATGGGCTACGATAAAGTAGACRGGACTCCGGCGGTAGCAGATTGTTGCATTCCAACGTATATGGCACTGGTAACCCACTAGGGGGCACTGTCYGGACAGTCTGAAGCCATTCTATGGGATTGATAACCCCTAATAATGTCCATTTAATGGACTGATAACATCCGAACCGGCTGYCTAATTATTGAAGCWAATTAGTGKGCAAACATAAYAGCTTTAAAATAASTAGTTAATGAAAAAAGGCTCTATCACGATAAAAGAAATATGTCAGTACACTGGTCAAAGTGTTGGGTCAGACAAAGAGACTGTGGGACAAAGTAGAACTCATATTTAGTGCTATTGAGAGCGTAATTCCAAAGTGAGGCATTAATGTAAAAATGTCATGTAGCATTAATAAAWATACAAAAAAGTCATATTTTCACATAAATAGTAGCAACACTGTATGATTTTCATTAGCATCAGTATGAGGGATTGCTACACATTCCTAATGCACAGCACAACCTGCATGTTACATCTGTCTCCAGTGTTTTAGTAACCATTATTTTATATTGGAACACCCCTCAGAGCTGTGTCCATGACCACACTCTGTGCTACTGACCTGATCCAGTATGTTCTGAACTTGACTCAGCAGCTTGTTTCTCTGCTCYTTCTGTCTGTTCAGTTCCAATTGGACAGCTCTTTGTCTGTAGCCACACATCTCAGTCCGTTGCTCTGCACTCAGCTGAAAAAATAAAWAAATAAAACACAGTATATATGCAGCTTTTTATAAAGTTTTTTTTCTTGTTGAGTATTGATCTATATTATCCACATGTCAGCATAGGAGGTCCTGACACTGGCCRCTTCATCATGGAAGTATTTTAAAGAACCCCTTTGTCAGCAGTTAGGAACAAATAGGTTTTTCCAAACAGCTTTGATATGACTCATCTTTTTCTCTTTTCTGTGCCAACTGCTGATTTAATTAGATTCTTCTCACAGGAGACATTTTGACTTGTGTTTGCAAGAAAATCACAGGTAAGGCCCCTAGAGCTATTTTTTTCTAAGAAWGCTTCCCATAAGTTTTCTGGCATTGTAGCTGAGAAATGTTACAAAAAGATGCAAAATTGTGGCAAAATTGTGGCTGTTGCAGGAGAGACAGAAATGTAACTGACAATTTCATCAATCAAAGTTAGAGCTGACTTTGTAGCAAAAGTCTTAAAGGGATCCATGATTAGTTGTAACATTAGACTTTATTTGATAAACATATTTTAACTGTAAAATAACGACTGTAAAAAAATACTGTAGGCTGTTTAGTTTTGTAAATTTTTAAAAATATATTTTAACACGGACAGAGCCGTTTTATTTACACACAAAGCAATCTGGGTAAATGATGACGTGGATAGGTCATCAGTGTGAGTGAGCTATATCCACCCTGAAGGTTAATCTTGYACAATATCTGATGATCYACTCTTTTAAATGAAACCAGAGAGCGTTGACAGAGAGGAGAAGGTAGAAATGACTCAGCCTGTAACTGAAAATATGGATGGAGGACAACAGAGCTGCTTCATGGAAGAAGAACCTCAGCTTAGCCTGTTAGCCTTCACGCTATCGCCGACGCTATATTCCTTATTAGCTCAGGGCTAGAGRGACAAACTAACAAGCTAAACTGAGGTCCTCCATCCATATTTTCAGTTGCAGACTGAGTCATTTTTGCGTTCCCCTCTCTGTCATGTGGATGCAGGACCTCAGTGATGAGAAGAGAATGTGTAGCGCTGATCTAATACATATATATGGTGATAGTTTCGGGGGTAATGCTAAAGCTAACAGGCTAAGCTGAGGTTCTTCCATGAAGCAGCTCTGTTGTCCTCCATCTATATTTTCAGTTACAGGCTGAGTCATTTCTACCTTCTCCTCTCTGTCAACGCTCTCTGGTTTCATTTAAAAGAGTCGATCATCAGATATTGTCCAAGATTAACCTTCAGGGTGGATATAGCTCGCTAGCAGCCTCACACCGAGAAGGGGTTATCTGCGGAATCAAAGTGGGTGTGTCACAAGAGTGGGGGTGTCAAAAGCATAAACACTGTGGGCTACGAGGCCTACATAACGGTATCCTTAGACCCTGCTTGACCTCTTTACAGCCTGACCCTGACCCCAACACTAAGGTTAACCAGGAGAAATGTGACCCAAGTAGGGTTCTCCAGAAAAAGTGGTGCCGTACAGTAATGCCCCTTTTGTTCTTGTCCAATCAGGTGGTACCATACGGTATCACCCCCTTTTTTGCTTGTCCAGTCAGGTGTGTCGCTTTAACAAAGTCCGTCAAATCAGGTGTGTCGCTTTAGAATCGCCTTTCCTTGTGACACGCCCACTCGTCCGCAGAAACCCCAACTTGCTCACACCGAGGACCTATCCATATCATCATTTACCCAGAATGCTTTGTGTGTAAATAAAATGGCCCCGTCCATGTAATATATATTTTTTAACTTTTAGTTTAAAAATTATGAAAACTAAACAGCCTACAGTATTTTTACAGTCTTTATTTTACAGTTAAAATATATGTTTATCAAATAATGTTTAATGGTACAACTAATCATGGATCCCTTTAAAGTCTTTATATGAATTAATCTCCAGGATAAAAAAAAAACATCCTTGTGTCTCATGATGATGAAGAGATTTCGTGTGACAAATACTTATGGTTTGAATTTTGTTGTAACTTCAAGATTTGKGCCTCATCCACCTGCATCGGTCTCGCCTGTGTTTGGGTCCATTTTACTGCCATCTCGTGACATGACCTTAGCYCCCATGCTTGTTTATTTCCTCACCAGAGGTGAAAGAATGGCTCTTCCGTGAAAGCAAATGAGAGAGCGAGCCATTTTCAGGGAGCACAATGGCTGACACGTCTTCCTCTTGAGTTTCCCCTCCTCCTGCAGCGCGACCAAACTCCGCAGACAGAACTCCTCGTAGCTCTCCATCCCCGAACGCCCGCACATCCGCCCTCTGGGCAGGAAACACACACCATGTAGCCTCGTCGCCAAGCTGTTCGCGTCAAACACAGAATAAGGAATTAGATTACAACATGGAAAAGCGTCTGGGAACAATACTGTAAGGGAAATAAACAGGACTACAACYGTGGTTTTTAAACACAAGCAGGCTAAAATTCAATGCTTGTTCTACGCTAAGAGCTTATACAGAATAAATCAATCTTGTTTTATGTAATATGTCAAATTATTCATATCAAACAACAAATTACATTTAGACTCATAAATTGGTAGGCCAGATCAAAAACATTTAAAATATCAGGGGGCCAGTTAAAATGTAAACAAGGGCCGGATTTGGCCCACGAGCCTTGACTTAACACGTGACCTACAACAAAATAAGATCTGTCTGCCTTTTTATCACACTCATTGCATTCTTGTCATTCCTTCCTGTTGGCTGATGATTCATTTCATCTCCCCAGAAGCAGATGGAATAATGTGTCTGATCAACACAGTTTCTGTTTTCTGACATGTCTGCCAGCAGTCAGTCTCACAGACAGGGTGTTGGGCTCTGGGTGCAAAGCTGTACAGTGGATTTAATCTAACAATGAAAATGCATTAGCCGTTCTGTTTATTTATTGGTATGTTTGAAATGAGCTACATGGTGCAGCTGTGGTGTAGCCTAACCCCCCACCCACAGCTGCCTGATTAGCTCAGGGACGGCACAGCACGGGTGGGAACGGGTTTAATTTTGTCCCTCTTAACACAAAGCAGCTAAGCAACGCGTGCGGCATTTTTAGGAGCGACACGACACCTTTCAGCACAATGTGCAGTGGAGAATGGCAGCAGATGAGCGCGTGCTTGTTCATACCTGCAGTTGTGTTTAAAAAATGTATTCGGTCTCGTTTCCCGTTCTCCGTAGAGCCGGCGTCGCCGAGAAYCTCAATGCGGCGACTTTACCGGTGACTCTCCCCTTGTCTCCGCTCTCAATCTCGGTTTGACCATCATGATGATGACCACCAGCTCTTCCGGGCTCCAACAGCGCCTCCTAGCAACACGAGCACGCGGGGAGGGTCACGTTCCATTACGGCGCGCGCGACCTTGCCTCTTTAATTCCCTTGAAGTCATTTTTTTTATTATTCTTTCATTCAACGCAAGRGGTTTCAAGCTCTGCACGTTTTAGCTTTCTAATCGTAATTTGCAGCAGTTTTAGGGATTAATTCAAAGTACATCTAATAATCCTCCTTAGCTTTATATAGGACAGTTCATAAAACAAATAAAGGGGGAAAGACCTTCAATTTGAGGCAGGAAATATCTCAACATAAAACCAGGAAGCCACAGCCCATTAGTGCAGTGATCCGTTGTTTATTTGTTGCTTTGTTCATGCTGGGATTTCTGCATGATGAGCTAAAGGGAACAGAGCCCCACACATCTGCTGACTCTATAAACCCTGAGATTTACTGAAAGTCATTGATTTTAGCTCTGCTGGTGGAGCCTCTTTAAAAGGCCCTGGTAGAATTATCTGGAAGCTGTTTATATAATAAATGTCCCTGATTTTATYTGTAGTCAGACACTGTACATGTTGGCCATGCTCAACTCATGAAATGTGTTCTGAAAATCCCTGTTTGTCTGATATTTGAACCCTCAGTTTTAAACTGTGCTCTCCAACAAGACAACCTTCAAGCTCTCATGATTTTCATGAGGACAATACAAACAAGTAAGCAAAATACTGTGTGAAATATATATTTTAGTTTAGTTTAGTTTAGTTTATTTTAAACATGCATATAAAACAAAAAATGATAAAAAAAGTGATAACAAAATTAACATATTTGAAAAGGAATGGGAAGAAGTAAAAAACGTATTCAATCCCACCCTTCTCCGAAGCTTATTAACAAAAAATAATAGTAAATTCTTCTTTTTCCTTATTCTGAGTTACAATTTCATAAGGACTAAAACAACAATCTGTTTACCTAGAATTTTACATTATACCAGAATATACTCATAAACGTAAATGTACATCTACATGCATTGTATATGCATGTATACATACACACATGTACGCACATTTATCCACAGCCCCAAACATATCCATATATTGCAAAAAAAAACAAATGTGAATTTATATTTTACATTTAATCATTTTATTTAATGTAATAAACATCTTAAAAACATTGTGTTCCAAAGTACACTGATGAACCCATAATAATGTTCCATTTTCACAGCTCATCCCTTTTCTGTCCAGTTGAACCTGCTTTCACAGGCTGAGCAAAGCGAACATTTCCCTTGTTGTCCTGAAGTAAAGCGTCAATGTCAGTTTCAGTAAAGGTGGCTGTGGAATCCTGTCACAGAAATGATGCAGTTAGAGCAGCTTAGTCYGACTGAAATATCTGTTTTTATATTAAAGGCTTACCTGAAAAGCCTTGCGTTTGACTCCAACACATGCATGGGACACCTCGTAACACAAGAGTATGTTCAAATTGTTTGGTTCATTTTTCATCAAAGCAGCACGAAACTGGTCTCGGTGAGAATCTGGAACATGTATTTACGAATGTAAGTAGACTTTAATTTGTTTTAAAAAAAAATCAAGCTTACTGAGGGTTCAGTTGTACCCATCAATTTCATGCAGGTAGATTTCATTTGGTCCTTGGAGACATGCTCATTGTGGTAAGTAGGAAGTTTCTCACACAACTTCCAGTTGAGGATTTTCTCAATCACTGTGTATTTGCTCCCAGCTGGGGCTTCCTTTAGGGCTTTCTCAATTTCTGAAAAGCATCTTGCTGTTATTTGTTTTCTGAGACTTAAAGATCAAACCACAAACTCATGCATATAAATTCATAAACTTAAACTTAAAGGCAAGTTCAGTGAAGCGTACCTTGTGRTACTGTTAAACAGCTCTCACAGTAAGAGTCTGATAAAAACAAAATATACAAAATCAACATAATTCAGCTGATTCAAGCAAATACCATTCCTGTCTTAGCTGTAATGTGTTGTTTACTTACAGCGATCCATGTCCTGAGACTGCACAAGGTAAAGGCAACACAAACACAGTAACAAAATAATTATTTTCATGGTCTCTGATGACACTGCAAACACCTACACCATGAGCCAGACARCGACTGTACACAGGCGCAGTCTTCCTCTCTTTCACGCTGTGAGCTCACYTAATCTCAGAGACAATGAGCTTACATCACAGCCCTTTGTAAAAATGACAAGCATCCAGTTTTTCAGGTTTCGTCTGTCTTATGACCAGGGTCTGAGACAGTGTTGGCATTGGAACGMGGGTCTGTGAGAGACAGCGGTGAAGCATCAAAGGAGTGATCAAAAATGCAAACCAAGAGCAAAAATTAGAGTAGAAAACTGATACCTATCTATATTTGGTCAATTTAGGAGTTTTTCATAAGTTTGTAACAAAAAATAAATAAATAAATGAATAAAAAAGCAGCTAGACATCTTTTGAAGTTTGAGAGAGAAAAAGCAGCAGAGTAAAACTAAAGTGGTCATCAATATGGCAAAAACTAAACAATGTGGGCAACTGCAAAAAAATTTATTTTGACACAATAACACACTTTCATTAAATGTTTTTTGTTTGTTACTTTTTGCAACGATACATTTAACGGATAAGTTTTTTTTTAACCAAAAACTTATGGACAATTTCGAGATCATTTTATCGTTTTTTTAGACAGACAAACACTTGTTTTCTTTGAGATTTTTGGAAAAAAAYTATTTTCTGATATAGATGTTTTCTTTGGTGGCCACATGAGGGCGCTGTTCATTTTCGAATCATCAGTTTCTGCACGAATGGCGGCRTCATAGAATTTGAATAGTTGCCATATATGGGCATTTTTACCATATAAGGAAAGACCACGTGACGTYAGCCCCAGAACGGAAAAACTGAGCGTGTGTGCGGGAAAGGCGAAGTTTGGAACAAGGTTCTGCTTTCTGTAAAGTCAATATAAAAGATTTTGTTGGGAAACTAACTACATATACGGCCTGCCTATTTTCAACAAAGTAAGTTTTTTATTACTGCATTATTACAAGTCAGTATTTTCACGCTTGTAATGCTAGCTGATGTGTCTAAAAGTCTTACTGAGCTAAACTCTTCAAATTTCAACAGTGTTTTTACTTTTCTCGGTGTTAGAGATTTAGTTTCGGATTGTGTTTGACTTGTTGGTGCTGAACAGAGCTGCAAGACACGTTTTTACACGACATACATTAAAGTCGACACGAAAAGACAGATCGACTTGTCKTGACCAGAAAAACAAGCTAATCAGAAGGAGCCTGTTCAGTCACCTACAGCAAGATGTTAAGAGGTTTCTCTATAGAAAGAGGTTAAATCATATTATAAGCTGCTAAGTGACCATTATTTGAACTTCAGACGTCAGCGCATCCATGCAAAGTAGCTTCTCTATTTTTCACTGTCACTCGGTTGTTTCCCCTCTTTTTCTCTATCTGTGGTTGTTCCATAAGAGAGGCTAATGAAGGGTTGATTTACAACTTGATTGTTTGGCATGTTTACTATTCATCAAATAGTTTCATTCTGCATTTTTAACTCAAGCGTCCTGATAAGATTCATGTGAATTTTGTAGTTCACATTACTGTCCAGCAGGTGGCGCCCCAGGCATGATGCTCACACCAGTTTC
>NW_013952467.1:1369794-1375205 GCF_001266775.1 Austrofundulus limnaeus
TATTTATTGTTTGTGAATTTAAGTGACGTTTGTTAACTAAAAGTGGATGTTTTTACATATTTGGACAGTTTTTCAAGTGTTTGTTCTATAAGGGGCGGCTGTGGTAGAGTGGTTAGGGGGAGTCATCCTGGAACRYGAAGGTCACCGGTTCGATCCCRGTCCAGTCGACTCAGTCATGGTGTCTTTGGGCAAGACACCTTACTCGCCTGGCCTACTGATGGTGGTCAGAGGGTCCGGTGTCGCCTGTGTATGGCAGCCTCGCTTCTGTCAGTGTGCCCCAGGGCAGCTGTGGCTACAATTGTAGTTTGCCATCATCATGTGTGAATGTGTGTGTGCATGGGTGAATGTCTGCAGTGTGAAGTGCTTTGAGTGTCCTGGATGGATAGAAAGGCACTATACTGTATAAGTACAGTCCATAGGTCCAAGATTAGTAATGTGATCATTAGCTGCGGGATTATTTTGATTTTACTATGAAGCAGATCTGGCAACCTGAGAGGCCCCTTGGTAGCAATAARGCTTGGATTTTATTACTGAAGCAGGATTGTGAATGATAAAATATTTTATTTATTCATTGTTTTAACTCCTTTGTATCTGTTCGTAGTGGGACTTTTGTCTGTTCACAAATTATAAAATACAAAAGTATTTTTTAAACTTTTTTCCCTGTTCCTGTTTATTATACGAAAAAAAAAAGCTGACCGAGCATATGACTGTGTAACACAACATAAATAACTTTCTGGGAAAATATAATGATTAAAAATGTTCAGTGATGCTGCAGCTCACTGCAGATGCATAAAAGGCGGCGGGCGAAGAGCATCCGGTGCTCGTGAAGGGCCAGTTTTGGTGCAGGATCTCTGAGTTTATTGCAGCAGCAGGTTTTCCTCCAATAGATTCAAAGTGAGCGCTCTGTCCGACAATAGAGGGCCTGGAAGTGGGAGGATCAGCTCGGGAGCGATCCTTCTGGCTTTGTTACGCCTGGGAAGCCATTTTGGAATCAGGCTTGTTGTGCTGTAGCAGGAGCAGCCGCTTGCTACTTGCAAACTTTCCAGTCTTTCTACAAGGAAACAAGGTGTCGGGTCTGCGTGTCCGCGGTCTGTTTAATCGCCTCAGAAGATCCGGGCGGAGGGATACTGGTTCGCTGCTCGGATTAGATTCCTTCCTATTCCTTTGGATTTTAAATTATAATAACAACATGGATTCTAAACACGCGGGCAAGTCTACCCAATAATATGATTTGTAGCTACTATACGTGTGTTTATTTATTGTAAATATTTGAATTATTTGGCTATAATCGGTTCTTGCTGCGCTCCTTTACCGACAACTAATTTGACAGCGAACGTAATAGGCCTTATTGTTTTCTGTGGTCCTTTTTTTTTTTTTAAACCAATCCGCTTAAATATGGACCGTTAAATGTATTATTTGTATCATTACTCCAGGGTAATAACTAGTGAGTGTTTTTATATCGAGATGTGTTAAATAAACACGCAGCGAAGCAGATGATTTGGGCACGTCGGTGTGCGTCGTAGTCTGCGCAGTTATCCGAAGACATCCAGCGCCAAATTTAGCTCCAGGCAACGTGAGGACAGTAGTGGCTTCTTACATGTTACTCTCCAGTCAGGCGTATGAAAGTAAACCTGTTTTATTTTAAACTGCGGTCGTCTGGAGCGCTCTTYTGACGCTAGGTGGCTCGGCTCAGCTGTTGGCACGTCGCAGGTGTTTTGCGTAAAGGACGCAGCAAAATAACACGTCCTGCGTTGAGGTGAGCTGCTTTTGCGTTGCATTTATCTGTCGTTGTTCAGTTTATCTCTGCATGCATCAGCTCAGTTACTGCACGAGGCTGTTGTTGTTTACTTCAGCGTTTGCACAAGTTGACATTTGGAGGAAATAGACTAATCCTGCTTGGCTTTGGGCTATTTGATTCTCTTTATCCCTGTTTTGGCTTGGAGACCTGAGTGCAGATTTTATTACGATTATATGCTGGGATTTTGGTAGTGGCTTTGTTTTTTATGGCAAAAGGCTATCYTGTATTGTTACCAGCCTGATGTGGTCACACTTAATCAAATTCAAGTGTATTTGTTTTTGTTCAAAACTAAAAACATTTTAGGTTGGTTGATGGCAAAAGTAGTTGGAAGCTCGATCAAACGTAAATTTGAAGCTGCTTCTTCTAACATGACCATAAAGAAGAATTAGCACCTCTTCAAAACAGWTAGTGCAAAGAGGATTTATTGCAAGATTGCCATGTTTGGATTAGATATAGTTAGGCATACTGGGAAGTTGTGAGTCTAACAGCAGTTTTGTGTTTGCACAGCCTGTTCACATAGAGTAGACAGTTTGCTCTCTGAGAGGCACAACCCTCAGGGCAGTTGCTTCCCGCCCATTGCTTCAGATTCTGCCCCACCCCTGTGCCGTTTCCCTGGGCTTTCATAATCCTAAGCTGACTCAAGACACTGCTGTAGGACTTGCTGTCCTGGTGGTTAAGTCTTTTGAACAGAAGAGGATCGTCCTGTCTCCTTCAGCCTTTTTTTCCCCCCCTCTCAGCCGAGTTTGGTTTTCCCACCGGTGGAGAGGAGGCAGGTAGTTTGATTGATTCTTCACTGGTGTCCGAGTCTTCTGTCAGCCAGAACCAGCATGGAAGAAGAGGTTAGCCAACTCTCACCCACAGTGGCGTTGTTGTGTTTCTGAGGAAAAGGAATGTGTAGAACTTCTGACTGCAGGCTTTCTGACAGGGTTCTCTAACTGAGGCGGGAAGTTGGCCAAGTGTGATTTACAGTTTGTAATATCTAACAGAGTTTTCAGTCAGTTCTCGATGTGCTGATTAACTTGGCAGAAACTGAGCYGAGCAGTTTTCCCTCCGAGAGACAGACTGAACAAAACAGTGCATGCCTTATGTTTGTGTTTTAGACATTATTATCCTCCTCCTGTCATGCCAGCTGTGACTAAAGGAGTCCTTTTGCCTTACATCCTGACTTTTTCAGTCTAATCAAAGAAGAATGACCATGGATTTTTCTCAGCTGCATACATATACGCCTCCACAGTGTGCTCCAGAGAACACCGGCTACACTTACTCTCTCAGGTGAGACCTCAGTGCTGCGCTGCGTTAACACCAGAGCTGCAGCATCAAACAGTCAGGTCATTGCATTCAGTACAACACAGTAAATGTCAGTGGTGACTCAGAGCAACACAGATGAACTCAGATCAATAGAAAATTCACGTAGAAGTTAAACAATTTTGGGATCAGTTTCCAAATATACTTTTAACAAACAACAACACTTTTCAAAGTCAATCCTAATAGTACACCGCTAATATAAAATTATGATAATAACTGTATAATAATAATGCACCAGTAAGAGATCTTTACAAGATGGTGATATGACTAAGCAGCTATGTGTTGCCACAATGTGCCCGAGGTTATTTCATTCATTAATATTTTTGTGTCTCTTTTCTGTTTTGTGTTTACATAAAGAGCTTTACCACAGTGAAGCATCACGTGGTAAAGATGTAGTTTGTTTTAATGATTTATTTCTCTCAACTGTTTTAGAGTTCTGATCGTACAGAATATTATCTGACTTTGTTTTAACTTTGAAAACTTGTGGTTTTAACTTGTTAGCATCACAGTTCAGTTTGGTTGTGTTTGGGAAACGAAATCCTCACAGATTTAAAAGAAGACCTTTATTTACGTATGCAAGTTTTTATAATTAGTACTATTTATTTAGCTGAAAACCAGTCTTGGATTACTCTTCATCATGTCTTTGGCTCTAGGCGTGGTCAGCACCTGATCAGGAAAGTCTGTGCATGTGGAGGAATGTTTCTTTCAAAGCTGTCACCATTGCCAGCAGCCATTAGAACCAGAGAAAGGCATTTGGGTGTGTAGGTGAAGAACTGAATTATTCATTGGTGTGTTGCTCATTTTCTGACTTTAAGGAGTGGAGGAGGGAACGTGTTTTAGAGGCAGAGGCCCCTCATGTCTTAAAGGAAAATTTTAAAGTATCTTGTAAAAGGAAAAAAATCAAGTTTCAACAAAGACCTTGTTAAATTTACTGCGATGTCGTTTAGGAAAGTACAGTCACACAATAAAGTGATGTGTGCACATTCCCACCTTGCTGGAAAATCTGGATTAGTTTCTTTAAGCAAGTTTGTAACAATCAATCTTATCGTTTTTATTTTGTATTTGGAAGCTACATTGATACACAGTAAAAACAAAACGTTGGATGTATCAAGATGTCAACAATCAAAATGCAGGTTAGTTTTCTTCATAACTCAGAGCCACTGTGACTGCACGCTGATTGCATTCTAGTGAAATGAGATGCAGTTTTCTTTGGAAGTCTTTTGCCTATGTGGGCCGAGGCAAATTTACGAACCTACTGGATCCTGCAAAGTAAAGTCAGAAACTAGAACAAGCTAATCGTGTTTCTCTGAACATGATCAGTCGAGAAGCTATTAATGAACCACAGTTACGAGCATGGCCTTGATCCCAGGATTAGACTGTTTATGCTCCTTGACTAGCTTGTTGAGAGATCTGCAGGGTTTGTTTTTTTTTTTTTTTTCATTTGCATCTTTCTGCCAAACCTGCAGGGGGGATATTTATCAGTTCCTTGAAGAAAAAAAAAGTTACAATTTCTGCTGTATTTTTTTGTCTTAATCTAAAGTAACAATACATATTAATAGTACTTGTTCAAAGCTGACTGACTTTAGGTTTTCTGTGTTGAGTGGGTGTGCACGGTGTGGAGTGAGAGCATTGCAGGAACGGTTTGGGTCGGATGACAGAAACGGTTAGTCCATCTGTTGTCAAAACTCAAAAGAGCAGTGACAAGATTCGGTGCTCTGWAAAGCTCCAACAGGCCCTCTGTTACTCTCTGTGTCTATTCATGRAGACCTCGTGCAGCATGGACCACCAACCTTGTATTAATTCAGGTGAAATCCTGAATGCGGTAAGAACAACATTATGAATAAATTCTAATCTTATAAAGCTTTTTAGTGAATCTGCACTGGAAAGATATGATGATAGAAAGGGAGACTTTGGAGTCTTTCACTGTCTTTTGAGTGACAAAAATTAGGCTTTTTAAATACACATATACAGCAAACTTGGCAATGATGAGTGAATGGAAAGTTGCTGAAAATTTGAAGCATTTATATTTCTTGTATTTAAAAGCTAATTTGAGCCAAATAGAAATAAAATCTAAATGCACAAAAGCGTTTTTTAAAATTGCTGACTAAGGTATACATTTAACAAAGTCAGTAATTATTACTTTATTAGGTTTCAAATGATATGTAAACCTTATTTGAAATATTATTTTACAGGGGTAGACATAACCATTGTTTAGGTTGTCTGAGACAACCTATTTTCATTTCGGACAACCAGATCCTGTCTCTTGGTTTGATTAAAGTTCTCTGCCGCGGGTGTCGGTCATTTGTAA
>NW_013952467.1:1376205-1381799 GCF_001266775.1 Austrofundulus limnaeus
TGTGTGTGTGTGTGTGTGTGTGTGTGTGTGTGTGTGTGTGTGTGTGTGTTGCTCCACACTGATAGATCCTTCATATTTTATGAGACTGGAAGTGGGTCAGTGGGGCTGGGGCTTCTGGTTGGCAGTCTTGTGTTTTTTAAACCAGAATACTGGTAAATATATACAATTCAATTACTAGTAAGTATTAATCAAGTTATAATGTGATATCAATTGGACTGTTACATATAAACCAGCTTATTATTACTTAAAATTCTTTCCCTGAACCTAATACTAAATCTGGGGTTTGAAAAAAGTGTAGTTTGGCAAAACTATACTGTATAAAATACAATTTAAAATGAGTTACAGTTGAGTCTGTTGTGTCTCGGACAGCTGCTGCACACCCTGCCCTCACAGTTGTTTTTACACGTGCTGCAAGCATGCTTCAGTGCATGCACCGCTGGCCAAGTGGCAGCCAAATGACAGCAGCTGGATCTGGGAGAAATGGCACACTTTGCTTGATAGAKGACAGCAGAAAGGAAGCGCTGCTAGTGGGAGGGAAAAACAAGGCTAGGCTGGAATGATCCTAATCTTTCCCACCCAGATGTGGCTGGAATTAAAATTTTAACACACTCTGCTGGATCCAAAAGTCACTATTCATGGCTACTTGTAAARATAGGCCTTGGCATTTTAAAGAATAACTTTCTGCACTCTGGAACTCTTTGGGGAAACAGGAGGGAAGTGGGTGTTTGTGTTCTGTCGTGTTTTTCACATAGATTTTTCASTGGCTGAATGTCAAAAAAGCAAACTAATATTTTCAGATCCTTCATTAAACTGTCTTAGCTAAATTACAACATCTTTACCCCACTGACATGCTTTGCTGTTGGAACAGATCGAACCACGTGTGAGCTTGCGAAATTCCCAAGATGAGAGATGTTACATTTGGGAAAAGAAAAATCCAAGTGCTGACTCAAAGCTGTGCACGTTTGTGAACTTTGTGTACTTTTAAAATGCTGTAACCTAATCTCTACATGGTGGGTGCTATGTGCAGAAGCTTTGAAGTGTTATTTTGTGGAGTAACTGACAGTTTTTATTCTGTCTAAAAATCTAATCTGGAAGCCAAACTTAGCCTGTTATGTTTACGTTTGCGTGTGACGTTAAAGACGTTTGGCAAGCTTTTGTTGCCACATTTTTGGTTTTCACGCTAAAATTTACAACACATTTTTGGTTATTATAATCTCGGTGTAAAGAGTGTGTGTGTCTCAAAGTTTATAGTGTGTGTTATAAAACTGAGCTGACTGCTTTAAACTAACAAAAAGCCAGAGCCAGAGGATTTAGCAGCCAATTTCATTGCTGCATAATACTGTCAATCTGTAGATGTTTTAATTAAAACATACCATGTTTACGGTTGTTGGGTTGATCACTTTAGGGACAGAAGACCTAACATGATTTGTACCGGAAGTTATTTCACTAGAGGTCATTTTTTCTTGGAAGAAATGGATTTGCTTTTCATCTTTGGATAAATCTATTGCAAGTACAATTGCAGTTGTACATTGCACAAGTTTCAATATTTTCAGAAATTATTCCAAAGGGAAAAAAATGTTTTGTTTTGCATTTATAGAAGCAACATAAAGTGCATCCATAGTGACACAAGAATTGGATGTTTTAGATGGAGAATTAAGAAAATCAATGTTACTAAAACATAGATAAATGTTACATAAAAATGACCTGTGTGACCGTAATCAGCATTTTGTATATTGAAATTACTTGAAGTTTTATTATTAAAAATAATGCTTAGTTTCAGTTTTTATGGCCACTGTTGTGCAAAATGGAGCTTCATCTTACTCAGTGATTGTGTTGATCAGCTGGTGAACAGATGTTCATCAGCAGCAGCTGCTTTCGCTTCACTGAGAGATCATTTCTCAAAGATGTGAACACACTGATCACATTAGATCAGTGGCTGAGATTCAATCAGAAAAACTGAGTGGATGATTTTTGATGCTGTTGAAGTATTAGTATGAATTTGATTAGTCTGCTTTTTTCTCTCTCTCTCTAATACTTAAACAAAAGTTACTTAAAGATGCTGAAAGTATTTCTATCATTAAAGTTAAGATAATAAATATAATGAATTGATCATCTAGATGGTTTATAGCTTTTATTGAAAAAAAAAACTTATAAAAAAGTTTGGTGTTGTGAGAAAAGCATGACAAGCAACCAAAATAATTGAGACATCTTCTTACTTTCCACTGTATTTGTCCAGCTCTTTGTGTCTTATTTACTTGCCTGTGAAAGAACCGTGTCCGTTTCTATTTTTATCATTTAATGTGGGCTGTGCGTGCCGCCAAGAGGAAGTGACACATAGGATACCCTGATCAAATGAACAGTTTGTGAATCAAACATAGATGGTTGCAACTTTAAAAAAGGGAGATAAACAGTAGATTTCTCACATAGTTTTAATCTATAAAGAAGTTGGTGATTGTCATCAATGTAGAGAATACAGGTTTTGTTCAGAGAATCTTAAATGTAAAGGTGTTGATCAGTAAAAGTTTTGTGTTTCCATGTAGAGCAGAGGTTATAGTGTTTGCATTATGGCCTCAGGCGACACAAGCTGCGTTTCTATTGATCATGAAAATGCGCAAATTAGAATTTCGAAAATAAATTTGCTCAATGGAAAAATGTCAATTTCTAAAAAAATTACGTTTTTCGACAAAATGTTTTTGCTCAAGGATGAGGTGGTATTTCGGCCATATCGAAATTGGTGTTTTTCGCAAAACTGCAATGGAAACACTTTTTTCGCATCACGGGAGTCACGTGATCAACAACCGGCTGTTTCTACTGGCGAAAAAGATGACGACGAAGAAGATAACGGGAAGTAGAAGTAGTAGTAATATCACAAAAGTAGTAAAAGAAAGTAGTAAACTCACCGACTACAATTTCTCAAAAACACAGAATATGTAGCCGCTCCCAAGTAGGGCTTGTCGCTGGAAAGCCTCGATAAAAGACGCTGACGTCTCCTCTGATGATGAGCACTAGTGTCGTGGTAGCAACATGCTATGTGTTTACATCCATCGCTGCCATGTTTGTAATGACTTATCGCGAGAACAAACGTATTCACGCGTGACTTTAATAGCATCTCATACTTAATGGAAACACCCCAGTTGTGAAACTGTGTTTTTCCAACATTAAAAAAATATCGACAAAGTTTTGCACACATTTGCAATGGAAACGCAGCTACAGACGTACATTTGTTTAGGCTGCTACCCTCCAGTGTTACCGCCACACCTCAGAGACACAACTCATTAATTATCACTGAAATGTGAGATTTTACTGACTCAGACGAACATGGTTCCTTTCGCTCGGGATGTAACTCAGAAACATACGTCGTGCTCTGCAGTCCTCGCTGTAGACCGGACAGGCTGGATTAACTTCTTTTAGGCTCGTTCAGCCCTGTGGGATTAGGAGGCGTGACTGTTCGAAAACTAATTCTGTTTTGGCTCYAAAACTCTCTTGTAATAATATTTGAATTTCAAATGTATGCAAAATAAACGGCAACAGGATGTCAAAAACTTGATTCTGTTGACACTAGCTGTACTGTTGTTTTCACCTGCACAATTCAAAGAGGTAAACAGTTTGCACAMCTTTTATGGTTTGATTTAGTTTGTATCAGTATTTCTTAATAATAGCTTGGCTGATCAGTCGGAGAGGAAAAGAAACTTCAGGTTCTGTTTTCAGAAGAGGTGTTTGGTTCAGCAGGCAGGAGGTAGAGTCAGGACCAAACCACACAGGGAGTGTGTAATCCTCTGCTTTTAGAGACAGAGAGCAAACCATGTGGCATACATATTTTCACTGTACAGCTCAGATAGATTCACTACTATCACCATGGAAAACCATGTTCTCTTACTATAAAACTGATATGTGTGTACAAAACAACGGTCCCTTGTTTTCAGGTGTGTAAAGAGAGTATTTTCTTTATATTTAATAAATGTCTCCACTCTCAGTCTGAATGCAAATGTTATGAAATTAATTGTTGTTACAAAAGTTGTAATGTACGCTTGTTGGAATTCAAATCTGTTGTTACCGTTAGAATAAAAGAAATGGTGATTTTTATTTATAGTTTGTTTAGACCAGCTAAGAGACGCTAATAACTCGCAGAGAAATGCTCCAGATGCTTCTGTGTTGCCTGTTAGTCGAGTGTGTGCGCAGCTCTGCCAGGTGGGTGTGGTTCTGTGAGTCACAGGAAAGCATGGCAAAAGATTTGTATGGTGTGTTTTCACTTAACTTTGGTTTGGAATTTCAGTATGTGTTTCTTTTTATTATTTATTTTACTTGATACTTACTGTTGTAAAATTTATTCTGTTTTACTCTCAGAAACAAACTGTGCCCATTTTCTTGTCTTTCCTCTCTCTCTCTCTCTCTGAGTGAGTCATTTCCTGTGAGGAACCATGCCCAGTGCAGGGAACAGCAGTATAACAGCCATAAAAAACTGTTTGTTTTCTTTTAAAGAAAAAAAAATGCTTCACTAAGCGTGACATGTTAACGACGGGGAACCGTGAATAAGGAAATGCCTCTCAGTAATGATTTCTATTTCAGCCTAAAGCATGTAATGTTTGTCTTTAAATGTATTTCCTTTTAATGTTCATGCTGTCCCTCATGTCACACTACTTTGCTCCTAACGTTTTTTGCTATTTCTGTTCTTTTGTTTCTTCCCCCTCTCCTAGTTCCAGTTACTCCACTAAAGCACTAGAGTTTGAGAAGGAGCACCAGATCGCTCCTGTGTACGAGTCGCCCAGGATGTCGCGACGAAGCCTGCGTCTGCAGAACTGTGCCAGTCATTATGGCAGCGAGAGCTCGGCGGATCACTCCCAGAACCACAGCAGCAGCTACACCAGCACCAGGAGAGAGACACGGTGAGTTATAAACACTTCTTTGATTCAAACATTTTTATTATCAGTGGCTGCTAACTAGGTCAAACAGATTGATCAGCTCTCCCACGACATCTGTACTTAGAAAGTGCAGAAACTAATCAAGCTATTAGTTTTTTTCTTCATTTTTGCATTGAATTCTCACATAATCAGTTCTTAAAGGGAAGCTATTATGTGAGAATTCAATGCAAAAATGAATTGAATTCTCACATAATCAGTCCTTAAAGGGAAGCTATTATGCAAAATTCACTATTAAAAGTTTTTTTTTACTCAACTTTGAGTATGTACTTCTTAAAAAAACAGTCCTAGGACCAAAAAAATGTACTCAGGGGCATATGTAAGTAAATGTATTTTTAATGTGTATTAATGACAAGTTTAAACTTCCGTCATTTTGTGACGTCACAAGCCGTACGACAACCCACCGGAACCTGCGTTCAGTCCCCTTACCTAGTAACCCCCYGGTGAAACTCCACCTCCTCAGTATAAAAAGCCGCCACGGTTGTTTTGCAATGCGCAGCTCATTTTACAACAGGCCTCCAATAGGGAAATGGGTAGAATGTTGGACCAGAGCGGGAGACCAGGGTTCGAGACTAGCATGGACACATACAATTTAATTATTTATTTTTGTTCGTTATGAACACGTTTTCTCATGTTCCTCTATTGTTTAGCTTATTAAAGCCTTGTTAAAGCCTATTT
>NW_013952467.1:1382838-1387181 GCF_001266775.1 Austrofundulus limnaeus
AACTAGAAAATGGGAAATTTTATTATTTGAGAATTATTTTGTACATTAAATTGAATGAATATGGTCTGGATAGCCCACAGACATACCATAAAAATTTCTAGGACCCATAATTGGTGTCCTTTAAGAATTTGAAGGTTTCTGAGTTAAGTAAAGAAGGAACACATTCAAGAGCTAAGAGGAACACAGTTGATTAAATTAGCTTAAATTAGATACATACATACAGTACATGGCAAATTACCCTCTATCATGGCCAAAAAAAAAACAGTCTTGATGATGCACTAAGCTGGCTTCACACACGCTTGCTACAATAACCTGTCTTCCTTGTGAGTACAATATTAAAGGTACCAATTCAAGCCATTTGTGTTAACCATATGGTGTTCAGCAATGTAATAAGAAGCACTGTAGTACTAAATATAAAGTGTGTTTTCCAGTTTTATCGCAGTACAACCATGTGAAGGCGGGCTGCGCCACACAACAATCCAAAAATGGCTTTTGTTTAAAAGAGACAACATATCTCTTCTTCTAAAGCTCCCAAAGCTCACCTGTCCTATCTGTGTTTTCCCAGGACATCTCGAAGCAGGAGGCAGCAGGCCACCTCCAGCTCCCTGTCTTTATCCCTCAGCCAAATCGCCACCCCGAGACAAACCCTGTCCTTCTCTGCTGCTAGTACCCCGATTGACAACAGCAGAATTATTCAGGAGAGCAACAGAACGTCGGAGGTCTCTCAGGCTGCTTCAGCTTATGACCAGTCCCACCTGAGACATCGCAAAGTCARCACCACCACCATTACTGATACTATTGTGGATGGACATTGGGGTCAGTTGATGCTGTCACAAAAACTAAACAATATATGTATACATTAAATAAGTTGGGTTTAACTGCAACAAATATTCCTGTATTTACTGCAGTTGTGTGTTAATCAAGTAGTGTATTACCAATGTTCCTATCAAATAATTTCCCTGTTTTTTTCCCCTGATGTTTCTGAGTAAATGACGTCATCGTGTGCTTCTGCCATCTCTCAGGGCAGATTTCCAGCCACAGTTCATCAGGTGTAAACGGTGACGCCAGCACGTCAAAATCCCACGCGTTGCTCGCTAATGGTTACATCTGCAGAGACTGTTCGTTACATTCTCACAAATCTGACTCCTACATCACACGGTCGTCGTCATCACAAGCAGCGGAGCTCTCTGCCGATGTCCCTTCTGCTTCGTTGTCACCCATCTCCAGTGTTTATACCAGAGACAGGAGTCGGAAGAACAAAACCGGTGAGAAGTTCTCGCCTCTGTTTGAAATTCAGACATTTTTTATTCATAAGATTGAAAACATGTCATCACACATTTGTTATGGTAAGACTGTAATCACTGGTTGTGTTTCCCACCAGGTGTCCTGATGTCAGTGTGTAATTCGTGTGTGCGCTACAGTAAACAAGCCCTGGCACCCTTTGTGTCCTTAGTCTCCCTTTTCTTCAGTAGTGTGATCCAGTTGAGTTCCTGGGTCAAGAGCTCATCAGCAAAAGGTACATAAAGACTTTCTTTGCTCATCACTCCCTCATTGCTTTCATAAAGACTTTAACTGCTTATATCTAAAACCTCATCTCAGTCCTGATTTCTGCCAGAGCTGCATTCTCATCATCTAGCATTTTATTTGACTTCAATTTAGTCGTAAATTTTGTTTTTCTGATACTTGATGACTCGTTGCTTTCCCCCGTTTCTTCTCTCAGGTTTTTTAGGAAARGTCTGTAACGTCACTTCCCATGTTTATTTTCAGCGATTTGTCTCTAGGTGTGAATCGAGTTTTAGTTTTGACTAACGGTGCTTTGATGGACAGGTGTGTCAGCAGGTACCTTAGCATCGTCTTGGGACTCTGTGAGACAAGCGGCGTCCTCGAGTATGTCCAAAGTTTGGCTGTTTAAGCAGACTGCCTCCCACAGGACGACGGGCTCCAAGGCTTTTGGCTATGAAGGACAAGGTACCTGCTGCCGTTACAGGGGGGAAAAGCTCACAGCACCTGACAGCTGCTGCTCTTCTTCTTCATGAGAGTCATTTTTAATCAGATAAGACTCAGTTTCTCACAGAGTGGGAGTGCCTTTTACTATTTCTCTTTTAATTCACCACCTTTCCCTTTCAGCCTTCTCCTATTTCTGAATACACTAGAAGCAAAATAAGCACCCAAACCAGTTTTTTCATTGCTTCTGTTAAATAATGTTGTCACAGCATAAAACATATGAGCCCTCCAGACCCAGACTTCTTCACTCCCACCTCTTATTTATTAAACATTCAGTAAGTAAAGAAGTTGGTTTGATTTGACATATAATTCTTTTATTCCAGTATACTTCTGATTTCTTTTCACAGCTGCAAGGCTTTATTTGTTCTGAAGCCCAGTTTTCTCTACGTGTTTTCTACTCCTGGTTCTTGCAGGTGCTCGCTCATCGAGTCGCGTGCATTTTCCCATCTTTGTCCTCCGCCTTGATCTTTATCACAGCTCTGCCAACACATTTTGTTATGCAAATAAATKTTTTGTTTATGTGTTGCAGCTCACTCCAGTTTCTGTGGAAGCATGAACGTGAAGGATCTGGTGACAGAAGACGCGTCACACCTCAGTCTCAATGGTTCRCTGTGTGAGTACCCACACAAAGTTCTTTTTGAATTGTGATAAATTAGCATCATGCGCTGCTGTGATTGACAAGAGTCAATGATATGCACACCCTGAGTCACGATGTGTGGGCAGAGGTTGTGTGAACTGCTTGAACTAGTCAGCAGTCTGTTGACCGTTGCAAGCTGCAGAGGATGATTTTAGTCCAGCGTGCAGGAAACCCTCCTGCAGGGGTGTAGACCACAGTTTCACCACATAGCATTTAAAAGGCTGTTTTATTTTGCAAGTACCAAAAACAAAACAGGAAACAAAATTTTGTGATAAATCCTTTTTCAGTTAGAGAATAAATCAATCACCTTGAGGTTTTATTGGTTACGTTTTTTTATTATTATTATAACGTTGAAATGATGATACTTTAAAGTATGAGAATGTGCTTCTGGGAATTTCATTTTAATAATGTTTCCTCATTTAAATTTAAATTTTAATAATTTTCAAAAGTAACATTAATGTATTTTACTGTATTTCATTCTAAATGACTACATTTGCTCAGTGTTTTTTCTTTTCTTCTTCCTGATGTCCATTATTTTGGCACACACAGGTGACGACTGRAAAGGGAAGCAGTACTCTGAGTCACGCGCCGTCCTCCTCACACAGTCCTCCAGGTCGAAGCGTCTGATGGAGACATTATGGAGCATCTTGGTTTTCGCAGGTTTACACTTTTAAATGCTGATCACATGTTTTAAGAAGACACTTTGATGTGTCTGTTAGTTCTCTATATTTTATCGTTTAATCCTTTGTCTCCAGGTTCGTGCCTCTTGCTGCCGGGTCGCTGTGTGCTGACGGCAGGTAAAGCGTTGGTTTCAGGAGTTGCAGCGATAGCACAGAGGTCTGTCTTGTTCCTCTGGATGCTCCTGGCATCTCCAGGTAAGTGTTGAGTGGTTTTTTTTTCTCATCTTGCAAATAATGTTAATTGTTTTTCTTATTTTGTTTTTGTGTTGTTTGTTTCATTTTGTCCAGTTAAAGCTTGTAAAGGACTGCTGTGGTTTCTTGCAAGAGGATGGTACCAGCTCGTGTCCCTTATGTCTCTCCTTAATGTCTTCTTCCTAACTCAGTAAGACCCCTTGTTTTGTTTTTTTTGTCCTGAACACTGCAACACACAGAGGGATGAAACTACCTATTTTAAATTAGGAGGCCAAAACACTGAAGATAAACTAGATGTACAGAAATAAAAGAATGTTGTTGTTGTTCAGTAACAGCTCATCTGTGTCTATGCTAAAATTTTGTGTTCAGTTTTATGGGTTCAAATTTAGTCCAGTCACAAAAAAATGTAGTTACTGTACATAATTAAGGTAAAGTTCACAACTGACCACCATTAATTTTAGTTAAAGCATCAGCAAATGAATTAAATTACCTATTTTTAAGGTCTTTTTAAATCATTATTTAAAATCTTTTGTCAGTTGTATATAATCTGATCAGTTTGTGTTTCTGTGTTTTAGATGCATTCCCAGACTCTGGAAGCTCCTGTTGCTCCTTTTGCCCTTTTTACTCCTCCTGCGTAAGTTTGTTAGAATCTGTAGTGGTCCAGTTTTTTTTTTTTTTTTGTAGATGCAACCTATTTATTTCTAGTGAGTTCATATAAATCAGGGGTGTCAAACTCATTTTCACCGCTCAAGGGATGCTTGTAATGAACTTTAATGTTTCATGTTTAACCTTGATTAAACAAGAGTTTTAACACGTCCTCTTTTAAACAG
>NW_013952467.1:1387483-1390829 GCF_001266775.1 Austrofundulus limnaeus
CTAATAAAGTGGCCGGTGAGTGTATATCTGTATATATATATAAAAAACTGAAATAACTACATTTTAACCTTACATCCTAAGTTTGAGTGAACATTTAGCACTAACTCGATATTCTGTTTTCTGTGTGCAGTCTTATGGTGGTGGGGTCCAACTACCGCTGCCCTGTTTGCCTACCTCCCAGCTGTAAACTTGACCGAGTGGCGTTCTGCATCTCCCTTCACTTTCCTGTCTAACTTGGCGGCTGTTCCAGCTGCTGCCCCTGAGTCCGAGTCTGCAGTGGAGCAGACCGCAGCCACCCCAGCCTCACATGGAACAGTAAGCAGCAACAGCACTGACATCACTTAAGTCAAGAGAAACTGGAGACTGACTTTGAGTTCCCCCCCTTCCCCCTTATTCCTCAGCCAATCTTTCCCCCCGTGGCTATCTCCGGTGTGGACCTGGAGCGCCTGGAACGTGTCGAGCGCCAGCTAGCGCTGCTGTGGGAACGAGTCCAGCAGGGAGACCAGAAGCAGGATCAGCGTCACCGGGACATTTTAGGTCTCTACAGCACTCTGAGAGAGCAGCTGCACACTCAGACTGAAAGGGAGAGCTTGGAGGTGTGGGTGTCCTCTCTGCTGGAGCAGCGACTCGGCGCGCTGCGAGGAGAGCTGGAGCAGGAGAAGTCGCACACGGCACAGGTACGTGGAGGTTATAAACATTCGGTCCGGACAGATTGATGCGTTGACTGTGAAAGAAAATCTTGCCTTGAAAACATAAATGCAWTATGCTTCTTTTGTAGGGTGCAGAGCAGCAGAAGCAGCAACAGGAAAGTCAGGCAGCACGTCTGGCTGGTTTAGAACAGCTGCTCAGCGCTTTGGCTGCCAAGACGGAGGTATGTACTGCAGTTTTACTAAAAACCTGAATGCATGTCTGCAGAAAACACAGTAGCGGTGACAAATTTTATTATCAGTCAGTGGTTTCTGAAAGACACAAAGAGTTTCTACTCTTTGTATTTTAGGCGATGCAGCAGAAGCAGCATGAACACGAGAAGGAAAAACGAGAGGAAGAGGTCATGAAGTCAGCAGGAGACACAGCTCCTGTCAGGTACAAGTCCTCAGATTTATAAAAGGACAGATTTTGATTTTATGTGAGGGAGCATTTTGCAGTTTCTTGAATGTTATTGTTCCTACATGCAGCTTTTGTTTGTTCCTCAGTGTGGGTGTGAAGCAGGAGGACCATGATGCTTTGCTGGTGGAGGTGCAGAGACTTGAAGCAGAGCTGACTAGAATCAGAGGAGACCTCCAGGGTGTCCTTGGCTGCAAGGGCAGATGTGAGCAGCTGGATACACTGCAGGAGACAGTAAGTTTCCCAAACCTTTTCCCAATTGATTTCCAGTTTTTTTTTGTTTGTTTTTTGTTTTGTTTTTTGTTCATTAAGATTCTGTCTTATACCTTTTGTAGATATCAGGTCAGGTGTCCTCACAGTTACGGAAGGAGCTGCAGGCTCTGTTTTTTGGTGGTGGTGAATCCGGAGAGCAGCAGGGTCAGATACCCGACTCTCTGCTCCACTGGCTGTCCCAACGCTATGTGAGCACGTCTGACCTGCAGGCGGCGCTGGCCTCACTGGAGTCGAGCATCCTGAGAAACATTTCACTGCAGTTGGAGCTGAGCCGGGCCCAGACGCTGGGTGAAGCCGAATCACAAACGAAAAACATCGTTCAGACAATTACTGGGACGGTTCGTCATGCGTCCGCTGCTGAGGGACTGACCGAAGAGGTAGAAACGCTACTAAAATCATCAGACTGACTCAGGATTTTAATCTTAAACCAATTTAAGGTGAATTCTTTAAAATCTTGTTTTGTTTTCCACACCCAGCACGTGAAGCTGATGGTCCAGAACGCTCTGAAGCTGTACTCTCAGGACCGAACTGGTCTGGTGGACTATGCCCTGGAGTCTGGAGGTAAGAAGGAAACTTGCCCATCCTGAGKCTGTATCCAGGTCAGTGGTTAACCCTGTAGCAGTTTAAAGGGATTAACGAGATGGCTGTTCTYTAACTCTGTAACGTATGTCTTACGCAACAAGGATGATGGTATTTARAGGTTCAAGGACAGCAGAGTATTACCTGAAAAACCTCAGACATGTTACTTCTGTCTGTTGACCTGTTTGTGATCGTTAGACCTGTTGAACTAAACAATAAATCATTTAATCGCACAATAAATTAAAATGAGGTGGATAATTTTCATTTGCCTGCTTGTTTGTTTTCTTTGTGTTTCCCTCTTTTCTGCTCCTTAGCGCAGAGAGGAGTGACCTCTGTCAGGTCACAACCTCCGTAGCATGAGAGCCCCGTGAACAGGCGTTTAGCCAGAGGAGCGTCTTTTTAGCTGGCGACTCCTCAGGGCACTTTGCAGAACCATGGGTTTGCCGAGAGTTGTTTCTTTTTACACTACGTAAATTTTATAGTCTTCGTAAGCAGGTAACCGTAATTATTTTATAAAGCCAGAGGAAGATACATACAGAATAAATGTGCTGGCTTGTATAGAGGTGGGTAGRGATGTTACAGCTTCAGCAGCTGCTGTTGTGTGTTGTTTTCACAAACTCAGCTCCCGGTCCATCTGTAATTTTACGTAAATTTTTTAAACTTGTGTAAATTCTGTAAGCGGCATGAGTGTGACTGCAGTTAGTTTGAWAGAGGAGGTGGGAAGAGATTTTAGCTTCAGTTAACACATTCTCACTCCTGACTCGTCACATATTAACGCTTTTCCAAGGTTCCCTCGGCGTCTGATTTTGACACGTCGGGTACTCCCGTCACTTCAGTTTTTGATGCACCAGGCATCTGCGTCCAGGTTTGACACATTGGGACACAGAATATAGGGGTCTTTGACTTGGGGTCCATGGTTAATATTAGGGATCAGGGTTCATGGTTAATTTTAGGTTGTGGGGTCAGGGATAGGATGTCTAGGGCGAATATTAGGTAAATTTAGGCTTTGGAACACATAAGCTACGTTCACACTGCAGGCAAATCTGACCCAAATCCGATTTTTTGTTGACCCATCTGACCCATATCAAATTTTTTATGACAGTCTGAACATGACAAATCTGATTTTTTCAAATCCGACCCAGGCCGTTTTAGTATGTGGTTTTAAATCGGATACATATCTGATGTTTTCAAAGTGACTGCAGTGTGAATGCTCATGTCACATTCATCTGACTTTTTCATCAGGAGGAGGGGGTGAAAGATCGATAAGACACTAACCTCAAGTCTCACTGTTTAAATCTGTAGCTCCGTGTGTTTACAGCTTGAAAACACAAGTCCAGTTGCTTCATCTTTTTACTTTTCATTTTCCACGTAGATAGTATGATAATAACGA
>NW_013952467.1:1391446-1397498 GCF_001266775.1 Austrofundulus limnaeus
CTTTTACTGCGCATGCGTGTCACATCAGTGCTGTGGAGCGTTCACACAGGGGTCTGATGCAGGTCACATTTAAAATGTAATGTGAATGTTCACACAAAAAGATCAGATTTTTTTTTCAAAAATCGGAACTGAGCATTAAGACCTGCAGTGTGAACGTAGCCATAGTTGATGTGAATTTCCTACACTTTCTAAAAATGGTTAATTTTAGGTACTAGGGTCAGGGACAGGATGTCTAGAGTGAATAAAGGTAATTTTTGGCTTTAGGGTGTTAGTTTTTGTGCATTTTCTACACTTTCTGAAATTATGACAACGGATTCCGCCCCATTTCGTCAATAACTGACGCGAGGGGAGTACCCAACACATCAAAATCGGATGCAGAGAGAACCTTTGAAAAGCGTCAATATGTGACGACTTGGGAGTGAGAATGGGTTGCTTCAGCAGCTGTTGTGTGTTATTTTCCCAATCTGGAGTCCAGGTCAGTTTGTAACTTTTTTTTGTTTCATACGTAAATTTTGTAAACTTACGTAAGCTTTGTAAGTTGGGGGTGGTATCATAAAATTTGTTAAAATTACATTATCGATTATCGCGATAATCTCTGAGACAATTTATTGTCTATTAATTTTTTTTTACCATGACAGACTTTATGCTTCATTAATTGTTTATTTAATTTTTACTTTTTAGAGAAAAAGCCCAAGTTCTCTTAAGGTCTCCTACTATTGTATCTGACTCATTCTGATTGTCACACATTAGTGCTTGAGGCTGCAAAACATACCAGACATACAGAGTTMTAAAGTAACTAAGTACAAAAACTTTCTTACTGTACTTAAGTAGAAATTTTGMTTATCTGTACTTTATTGAGTTATTATTTTTATACTTTTTACTTTTAGTCATTACATTTTTACACAACTATCTGTACTTTCTACTCATTACATTTTTTAAAAAGGGAAGAAGTAGAAAGTCATTACTCCTATTTTATTCCGAGTTGTTATTACTTAAAAAAATACTATCCTGATAAGTTGTGTCTCCTGGATAGAGTGAATTTAACTGTAGTTGGATGAGAAGTATAAATATAAACCATTCTGACACCCTATTAGCTTGTACACAACCCATCACAGCTGCATGTCGTTAGAAAAAATGTTTTTTGGAGAAGTCACCTCCCAATAAATGTCATTTTGGAAAATCTAACTGCTCACTTCTACTCAGTACTTTTACTTTTAATACTTAAGTAGATTTTGTGTCAGAAATTTACTTTTGATGCTCAAGTACAAAACATATCAGATACTTTAAGACTTTTACTCAAGTAATATTTTTAGAGAAGACTTCAACTTTTACCAAAGTATTTTTATGAAAAGATACTTGTACTTTCACTCAAGTATCACTTTGAGGTACTTTATACAACACTGCAGACGTATGTGTTTATTGTTTGCAATGTGTGTTTCCAGGTGGCAGCATCCTTAGCACCCGCTGCTCTGAAACATACGAGACAAAGACAGCCCTCATGAGTCTGTTCGGTCTGCCTCTCTGGTACTTCTCCCAGTCTCCACGAGTCGTCATCCAGGTGAGCCTCGCCGTCACGTGACCAGCTGTGCGCATTAATTACTCACTCTTTCAGTGAACACAGATACGATCAGTGTTGAAGTCTTGACCTCTCCTCCACTTCCCCTCCATCAGCCCGATGTGTATCCTGGTAACTGCTGGGCGTTTAAAGGCTCCCAAGGTTATCTGGTAATCAGGCTGTCCTTGAGAATCCTACCCACGTCCTTCTGTCTGGAGCACATCCCCAAGGCTCTTTCTCCAACTGGAAACATCACCAGTGCTCCACGCAACTTCACTGTCTTTGTAAGAAATACTGACACTAAGCTATTAAAGCTACTTTTTAACCAAATCTTAGCATGATATCTACTGATTTTTTTTTTGGTCAGGGTCTCGATGATGAGTACCAAGAAGAAGGAAAGCTGCTAGGGCACTACATATATGAAGAGGATGGTGACGCACTACAAATTTTCCCAGTTAAGGTAACTTCAGAGAAACCTTCTTACCCATTACAGAAGCAAAAAATCAATGTCGGTAAGCATTTGGTCAATATTTCTGATCTTATCTGTCAGGAGAAGAACGACAAGGCCTTCCAGATCATCGAGGTTCGGGTCCTGTCTAACTGGGGTCATCCAGAATACACCTGCCTATACCGCTTCAGAGTCCACGGAGAGCCGCGTCCTGAATGAACCACTTCTAATAAAGAGCATTACACACCCTCTGTACATAGTTCTCACCAGCTTCTTTAAAACTGAGGGGACGTGGCAGTGTGGACGTTTGCCAATGAAAGCCGTTAAGACAGAAGTCGTGGATGGTTAAAGCAAAGTGCCYAGATGGAATCGTGAAGATGTTTTTTTATTTTTATTTTTTGTAATAGTGAAAGAATTTGGAAAGTTTGTTTCTGGACTGATGAGGAAGAAGAATGGAAACCACAGAAAAAGCTAAATGTCCCCCTTTTCATTGCACTGAGTCGACTCTAAGGACACCCTGCTCCCACCAAGCAGATAAATCCATCCCCACTTCTTTAGGAACGTGAACACTTGAAATGGAGACTCATCTCAACTATCTTTTCACACACACACACTGTTATGATTTGTGTTTAAAACTTGTTTTGTTTTTGTTTTTTAAGGCTCTGCCATTTTTAGGATCAAGACTACTTCATCTTTGCCTGAGATACTATCCAGGCAGATCACTGTTTTTGTTGTTATCAAATCTTTTCAAAGCCATGYACATGTTGATGTTTACTAGCCTAATGCTTTTCTATAATCATATGTAAGATGTTTGTTCTACAGCCTGAACATGCTGCTTAAGGACAAACTCTGAATGTTTGATCAAACAAAAAGCAAGTTTCCTTTAATCGCACAGCAACATTATTAAACCACTGACCAGAACTCGTATGTGATGCAAGCATTAGGAGGCTCTTCACTCTTCACGTGTCTGATTATGGACAGACACAAGGAATGACGTTAGAGCGTGGGGACTCCTGAAAAATAAACTTTCACATGCATCTTGGATGTAGAAAAGCGATTCCTCCCTGACTGTTGGAGTCCCGTGCCAGGATCTCAGATCACAACTTATAATAGAAGCTAAAAGATTTTACATCTCRTGTAAATAAGTGTTTTTATTTTTAGCTGTTCTTTTTCTTTTAGTTTACCAAAAACGTCCTCACACAGGCTTTCAACTCTGAAACCCCGAAGGAATGTAATTTGTATATTTCATTGTTAATAGTTGGTCCTTTATTATTATACTTTTATCAGTGTTGTTTTATAAAAAAAATTATCATTAATATGGTTATATTACTATTATTTTTACCATTGCTCATTATGTTTGCTTCCTTTTTGTTTTTTGGGGGGATTGATATCAAAAGATGCACTGCAACAACTTGTGAGACAAAAATGTTGTAGCACGTTCTTTTAATATTTTGATTTAAAACAAAAAGTTGGACAGTTGTGTTTGCAACTATGGGTGAGTCTAAAATGTTATTTGTGTAAATTAAATGTTTTGTTGACAGTTTTATTTATTTACAAGATAATCAGTGGCTGCAAATTCTGAGTTACTGCAGTGTATATTTTGTTGAAAGCTGTTCAGTGCATTTTTGGAATATTCTTGGGATTTTTTTAAGATAAATGGCTATTTTTGTTCAGTCATGAGATGACTTAACTGCTTTGGAATATATTCCAATAAAGACTTTAATTTTGATCTCCTATGCCACTTATTTTGACCTCAAATAAACTACTGTGTCTTAGCTTAATTTAATTCCAATTCTAGTTGGCACATGCAATTAAGAAAACTAATTTCAGTACTAATACTAATAATTCCTACTTATTTAAGTCTTTTACACTTTACTTATTCTAGGTTAGATTTTGTTCACAGTCAAGTATCCCTAATAAGTTAATAATTTACACAAAGTATAAAATTGGCATTCTCCTAATGTATTGCAATAATTCAAAAAAGTTAATACACATCACAGCACAACTTTTCCAGCTGTCCTATCTTAAACACATGCAATGATTTTATGTAAATGTTAAATAGAACATAAGCAGTAAAATAAGTCGAACATGTTATAATAAGCAAAAATGTTTCAAACAAATACAAATAAATGTTACATTATTTTAAAATAATTACTTGTTATGAGTCGTGAGACAAAATAAGGCTTTTTTTCTAAAAAAAAAAAAAAAAATTCGCTAATACTGTTGGTTTAGAAATACCAAAGAATTATAAAGTAAACATCAACAGACACCATGAATGTCAGGCTATCTGCTGCCCTCTAGTGGTAACACCGGCGTCACAGGGAAAAAAAAGCGACAGAAACGTTCGGATTGAGTATTGAGTACATAAAATAAAATGTATATATATAAATATACAACATACTGTTTCACAAACTCAGTTTATAGCAATGCTGCTTTCAAGCTGCATATTAGTCACAAAAGGTGCTCATATTTGGAAACAACCAGTACAACTCCAACTGCTGGTAAATTATTCAAATTTGTCTTTATGTAGGCTCCTACGTCGTGGTTTGTGATATTTGGGGTTGAATATGTATTTGCTAGCGCCATTAAAAGGCGACTCGTGCCTTTTTTTTTTTTTTACACCGGAAATTAGTGGTACGTACTTCCTTGGCAACGACGGTCCCTGACAACGAGTAAGCCGAACAATGGCAGAAATTGTCGGTGCTCGACAAAAAACACTTTGGGAACAACTTTGTGAAGGTAAAGATAGGGACGTAAACATGGGCCCGGGCTTGAATACGTAAAATGAATGAAATTATGTTTTTTTATTTATTTTTTTTTTATTTTTTTTTTATTTTTTTTTTTTTTTTGTAGAATTTGAAGCTGAACAACCAAGGCCTCCCTGTGAAAAGTGGACAAATATTAGCTCAGTCAAACAGCCTGCAGCAGGTGAAGCTATAATCTACACAGATTTATGAACATAAAACTAATAAATTGCATAAAAACACTGCTGTTATTATGAACTGCATATTATGTATGTACACAGTTGTGTTTATGTGTTTGTGTTAGGTCCTGCCACATATTACTTGCAGACAGTGTTTCCAGTGTTGTTGCCTGGCCTGGAAGCTTTGCTGACAGAAGCCAGGAAACACGGCTGTTTTGAGGTTTACCTTTTTTTATTTTTAACAGAGAAACATCTTTTTTAAAAGCATGAACTGCAGGCCCACAAATGCTAAAATGACGACTCAGATTGCATTCGTTACATAAACTACCACCTGTATTTAACTCATCAGGTTGTGCATTTGCTTATTTTATATTTCAAGCAGTAACTGCCGAGTACCATTAATTGCAAAAGGGTCACGATGGCAGTACATTATACAGTAATATTTTCTTGAGTATCTTCATTTGTGTACTTTGCTGATAAATCTGCACCTCTTTTACACACAGAAATATTTTTAAATATTATCTCCTTATTGTTTCAGAGAAAAATAACAGCATTTGTCCCCTGTGACTTCCTAACTGAGTGGCTCTACAAGTAAGTGTCCTCCCACACATACACACACATTTCTTTCATACTCACTACATCAAGTCGTTTTGTTCAAATGTCATCCAGTTAGTTTGTGAAAAACAATGATTTTTTTCTCTCTCTCTCTACAGTCATAACCCCCTCAGGCAGGAACAAGATCCAGTGAACTTTAATGAGATTCCCTTTGTCAAGGACTGGCTGAGCATCCAGTGAGTCTCTCACACAAACACATCAACACTCACTTTTATGCAGAAAACACTTACGTCTTTGGACACTGACCTAATTTTTTTTGTTTTATTTAGTAAGACACTTTATAATTGCAGTCATATAATTATTATCCTGACAGAGAAGGTAAAACATTCATTTTTTTGCATTTTGATTATGTTGAAATCTACCTTTAATTTGTGTTTAAAAATAATCCGTATTTCATGTTTTGGTAATAAAACAAGTATTTTGTTAGAAAATGCAAACATTTCATGATTTCACTATGTAGTTACACATCATCTAATTTTTTCTGTGCAGTGCTTTGTCAAGAATATATATG
>NW_013952467.1:1397712-1399814 GCF_001266775.1 Austrofundulus limnaeus
TCAGAAGATTGTTAATCACTTATTCATTCAAACCAGGTGTGTCAAATCAGGGAAACACTTAAACATGCAGGAAAGGAGTCCTTGAGAAGAATCACTGCTTTAATACATGTTAATCTGATTTATTATTTACAAATAAATGGCAAAGAATCAATAGCTTCCAGAGGCAATACTAAAAACCATAAAACTAAGTCAATATTATYTTTTGAAAATGTCTCATCAAGCTCAGAGAAGCTCTTAAGGTGTTGGTCAACATTTAAAGCAGTGATTTTTAGATGTTTCCCTTATTTGACACACCTGGATTGAATGAATGAGTGATTAACAATCTTCTGAAGTCCTGCTGAAGAGCAGGGAAACAAGTAAAACATGCTGGATTAGTGCTTTAGGACTTTTGCTATTTTTTTAAATTCATTATTGGATTAGCACTTGCTAAATTTATCGGCTAAATTTAGAAGCGCTAACTGAGGTCTTTAAATGTTATATTATTGATCAACATTATTCACAGTTGAGGATGAAAGCTGTCACACATTGTGTTTATATGCGTGTGACTTATCTACAAGGTCACATGTCAAACTCAAGGCCCACGGGCCAAATGTGGCCTGCGGGTGACTCCCATTTGGCCCGCCAAGGGCACTAAGTGACAACATTCACTGGTAAGAATTATAAAAAGGGATTTATGATCTTGTGACATATTTAGCATWTTAGGAAATATTAGAGTTACAGAGGCACGGTGAGATTCTGTCTATCTATGTGTGTGTGTGTGTGATCATGTTAGGATACAATAGACACACCTGCYTGTGCATTCTTGTTTTATAATCCCATCTCGATGAAAAGCCCCTCTTCCACTGGTGCTGCAGTTTCATTCAGCAGCTTGATTATGTCATCTGTGATGCCAAGCTTTAATTCCTTCCTGTGTGGGCGTTGTGACGCTGGGATATAAATAGTCGTGCACAGACACAGCCAGGAGCAAACAGCAGCATTTTGCCTCGCTCCAACAATGATAAACACAACCTTTTGTGGTGTAAGGACAAGCGGGGGTCATGTTGAGTTTGTCTCATCAGAGCCTTTAGCTGTGTTTTGAGTATTTTTTATGATAGAATTAAGCTTTATTTTCCCTGCCGAATCCTTGTAGGMAAAAAGAGATTGTCTTAATGTCAAGTAAAATGAAATCACATSTAAATGATCTGCTCAAACGTGCAGCTGGATCTGTGGGTGTGTGCTGGTTTGGATTCATTCTACACCAGCAGGGGGCAACAGCATCTTAGTTTGGCAGATTAAAAAAAAAAAACTATTTCTCTGCTTATGTGTGGTGGCAGCAGAGAGGCAGCTGCTTTTCAGTCCTCACTCTGTTCATCCTGAACTAAGAGAGGGTTCAAAAAGTGCTGCCGACGAGCACCCTGAAGGATTTGGTGGTAGAGTGACACAACCTAAAAGAGGCATACTGTCAGTGGGGAGCAAGCAGGAGGATTAAATGGAAGGATGAAGCTATGTTTGGAACATTCTCAGATGGATGACAAAGGGAAGGAAAGAAGCAAGCTGACGATGCAAAGTAGTCAGATTAGTGTTCAGACTGGCATGGGAGGAAATTCGTCTTTGTCAGCATTTGCAGTTGCTAAGAACAGACAGAGATCAAGGATTTAAAAATGAAGCAAAATTATCGCCTGAAGTTAAAAACTGACTCGTGACAGACATGGGTTCATGACTTATTTAAGATACGCCGGAAATGGATATATTTGGATTTGTGAGGTCCTGAAAGGCTGCTGCTGCTTGTCACGACTGCTGTTACCTTGATTTGAGGAAAAAAAAAAAAAAACAGCAGTTAGCAGCACAAAGAGCAGCAGAGCAGAGAGACGAGGACATCTGCGCAAAGTCAAACATGAAGCAAAGAAAACGCTGCAAAACTTTTACTGGGTCGTACAGCACTTAATACAGAGGGTAAAATAAGTATTGAACACGTCAACATTTTTCTCAGTAAATATATTACTAGAGGTGCTAATGACATGAAATTTTCACCAGATGTTGGTAACAACCCAAGTGATCCATAAATGTCCAGAAATGAAGTTATTTGTCATAATGTGGAATGGCACAGGGAAAACGTATTGAAC
>NW_013952467.1:1400556-1403241 GCF_001266775.1 Austrofundulus limnaeus
GTGTGTGTGTGTGTGTGTGTGTGTGTGTGTCTGTTCTGTAAGAGACACAGACCCAGGAAGCAGGGGATGGAGAGTATTTTTGTAGAGAGGAATGTTATCCCTTCATTATTAATCTCTTTTCGTCACAACACTGAGGGCTTGAAGGAGAGCGGCGGCGGCGGACCTTCACAGACACACAACCAAAGTCACACTCAGAGCTCACACAACGTCTCTTCTGCTGCTCACATATACGAGCTAGCTGCTAGATCTAAACATATTGCATAATCTTCTTTACAGTATGTTCCTCAGCCAATTCTAATCCATTCATCCATGTCTGCACTCATGCACACACACACGTTCTCAGATCATTAAAACCTATTAGGATCACTCAAGCCTGGACAGCCAGAAAAGCATCACTGTTGTGTGATAAACTATAGTTAGGTTCTCGAGATTAAAACTCGTTTCTCTCATATTTTAGATTGTCTTTTATTTCACTCGTTAAGCGAGTGTGCACACACACTGTGGTGTAGGGTTTTTTAACAATAAAAATAATAATCACGTGTCAGTCCAATCAAAGTGTGCCCTCGTTAGTTATGTTGTTTGTGGCTGGTTTAATTTGATCCCTGAAGTGTTGTGACATACRAGCTTTATTCAAAACAAACAAACTCGGCGTCTATTTCTAAATGGGATGTGTAGGAGAGCGATGGAGCTAAGGCGACCCTCCTGCATTCCGTTAACCTCGCAGTCAGAATTTATGGCAACATTTCGGTGAATTAACCTTTAAAAGAAGAGCATAAACATTGATTACAAACATTTTTTAGTTGTATTCTGCAAGTTATCATAAAGGTTTCTGATTTTATTGTTTTTAGTTAGAATGTTTTGTATTGTTTTGTGAGATAATTGCAGATGCAGTGTTGGTGCTGTAACTGTTGATGAAGACCCAGTCAGTGGAAACGTTTCACTAAATTTCTACAGCTCATTTAACAGTGAGCTGCACCGCCGCTGTAACGTCATCATTATTAATGTTGTGTGGGAGGTTTGGGGGGTAAATTAATTGTTTCACTTTCACATCTGTGCTCCAAATCAAACTCTGCTGTCCAGCTGTTGTGCCAACCAGCTGCTGATTAGTTGAGCTTTTCTCTCAAAATGTAAAACTAGTTTTAATGGTTCTCTTATTGTCCTTCTGATTTGTAGTTTAAAACAGCTGGAACTGTTTTAACTATTAGTATTAGCTTAATTATTTGTATAGCATAAGTAATCACTGGACAAATTTTAATAAAAGTTGAAAGTTATCACTTCATGTACATCTACAGCTGAAAAGGGGTATAACTCAGTCCGTTTTACAGATATTGGTCTAAGATTTGGTGTGGTAGTAGCTAAGGATGACTCCCAATACATTTATTAAGTGCTAACAAACTGTTTAAGATTTTTGTTTTAAAAAAGTTGGCGTTAACTATTTTCAGTCAGCTCTATCTGACTGTTAGCAAAATACTTCATAAATCACTGGAAGGATTTTAATTCAACTTCCAGGGAATAATCATTGGTTGCACATTAACAGTTGATTAACTTTTGGAGCAACCCTTTTCAACATGGCCGGCCAACTAGCTATAAAAAAACATTGAAATAGCTAAAATTTAGTCAAATTTACAGATACCTTGCAGACATTTTGTGTGGTTGTAGTTGAGAGTTATTCACAACAAATACTAGATATTAAGTTTCTCACGCATGAGATTGTACATAACATTATTTTCCATGTTTAACCAAAATCGCTACAACTTTGTCAACTGAGACAACTGAGTCTTGAACTCTGACAAGAAAGAAGGTGGAAGAAATTCATTTAATTATAATTATGTTGACTAGCAGACCTAAATATTGTTAAGACATAATGCGTTACTCTAACTGAGTAGTACTGTATTTTAGTTGACCAAATAGAGCTGATTGACATATTAACACACACACACACACACACACACACACACACACACACACACACACCGCACACCCACAAGTTGCATAATTGCAGTGACACAAATTGCAGATGGTATTTCTCAAACAGAGACTGCAGCCTTTTAAGCTACTCTTCTTTTTTTGTGCCTTACATTCTGCAGCAGCACAAAGGTCTCTGTTTGGCTGCAGTAATATCACCAACACTGACAGAGACACGAACACAGACCGCTCGATCCTCCCTTCACACTCCCTCCACCCACCCATCCATCATCTTTATGTTGACCGATGTTTCCATCACAGCTTCAGCAGCCCAGTGACCTGTGATCTGATACAAGCCCCCATTGACCCAGGCTGCACAATCCCCCCACTGTGCTTTTTTAAAAACACTAACAGGTAATCACATGTTCTCCACTTTCCGTACGAAAGATAAAAGTCTCATTTTAAGACAACAGAGTCATTTTGCTGGATGAATTTTGAGGACCAAGCAGAGACGGTGGGAGCTGAATGTCCTGAGTGTTTGCAGCATTTTTTCTGCATGAGTGTCACTGCACGAGGTCGGTCAACTGACTTAACACTGAACCTTAGTTCCAACAATTTATCCATCGTTGCTCTGAGATCATTCAACTGGAATAACAGACCTACTTCTGCTATTGACTCTGCACTTCTCTGGGTGTGACAAATGTGTATCTGTGTGTGTGTGTGTGTGTGTGTGTGTGTGTGTGTGTGTGTGTGTGTGTGTGTGTGTGTGTGTGTGTGTGT
>NW_013952467.1:1403830-1406604 GCF_001266775.1 Austrofundulus limnaeus
ACACACACACACACACACACACACACACACACACACACACACACACACACACACACACACACACACACACAGATACACATTTGTCACACCCAGAGAAGTGCAGAGTCAATAGCAGAAGTAGGTCTGTTATTCCAGTTGAATGATCTCAGAGCAACGATGGATAAATTGTTGGAACTAAGGTTCAGTGTTAAGTCAGTTGACCGACCTCGTGCAGTGACACTCATGCAGAAAAAATGCTGCAAACACTCAGGACATTCAGCTCCCACCGTCTCTGCTTGGTCCTCAAAATTCATCCAGCAAAATGACTCTGTTGTCTTAAAATGAGACTTTTATCTTTCGTACGGAAAGTGGAGAACATGTGATTACCTGTTAGTGTTTTTAAAAAAGCACAGTGGGGGGATTGTGCAGCCTGGGTCAATGGGGGCTTGTATCAGATCACAGGTCACTGGGCTGCTGAAGCTGTGATGGAAACATCGGTCAACATAAAGATGATGGATGGGTGGGTGGAGGGAGTGTGAAGGGAGGATCGAGCGGTCTGTGTTCGTGTCTCTGTCAGTGTTGGTGATATTACTGCAGCCAAACAGAGACCTTTGTGCTGCTGCAGAATGTAAGGCACAAAAAAAGAAGAGTAGCTTAAAAGGCTGCAGTCTCTGTTTGAGAAATACCATCTGCAATTTGTGTCACTGCAATTATGCAACTTGTGGGTGTGCGGTTTGTGTGTGTGTGTGTGTGTGGGGGGGGGGGGTTCAGCTTGTGCAGCAGAGAGAAGATGTAGCTAGGATGTGAAATGGTGGCTCTCTTTGAGTGTTCTGTCCTGCTGTTTGGCATTTGCTTATTGTTGGGTTCTGTGCTTCTTTAGGTAATGGATTTGGAGGAGTGTGGCCTTGCAGTGTCCCGGCAATTTTTCTAATCACTTTAATCCATGCCTTTATGCATCGCACACAATATGAGGCAAGTGACTCACATGCACTTAAGCAGACTCAGCCATGTGTGCAGTAACATGAGTGATTAAAACAATAACACACTGTGTTCAAAAACAGCCATAAATGATTCTGGCTAGAACAGGTAGAGAAAAACAACAACACAAATTTAATGTTATTATCCTCATAATAGACACAGAAATTGCTTAAATTTATGCACATGGTCAAAACGGAAGCTCACACGAATTAGAGAAAATGTGTTTTCTGCAAAAATGCAGCGTTAATGCTGAGTGCTAAAGTAAAAATAAATAAATAAATAAAAATAAGTAGGTCTTCTGGACTGGTTCTTCTTTAATGAAATGTTTCATCTCTCCTCCAAGAGATTTCTTCAGTCTGAGGAGTTAAAGTTCTGCTTAAGGTAAAGGTAAAGGTGCTTTATTTGTCATCAGTGTATGTTTCCACACAATGACGAAATTGTGCTCTGCATTTAACCCATCCACACCCAAGTGGAGCAGCGGGCAGCCATGTGAGGCGCCCGGGGAGCAGTGAGGGTTAGGTGTCTTGCTCAAGGACACCACGACATGTGGGTATGGCGGGGAGTCAAACCTAAGACTTTCAGGTCCCAAGCCGGCTGCTCTACCACTACACCACAGCCGCCCRAATGCCTAATTTGCTAATTAAGCTAAAACTGAGCTGTTAAAGCTAAAAGAAGCAGAATACTAGTTAAAAGTCAAATACTAAAATGCTAGCTAAAATCTAAATATAGCAAAAGACTGATTCAAAGCTAAAAAAAAAGGCAAATGCTAGTTAAAAGCTAAATATAATATAACATGTATAATCATTTTTAAAGTAGCCTATAAAAGTTACAAAAGTCAGAGCACCCATCTGTTGAACAAACCAAACGTTTTGATGTATACACGGACAAAATAGCACAAATTCACATAATTTATCTGCTGTTTCACTGCACATGGGTGTAAAACACGCAGTCAGCTCAGCTTATTGTCCGGCACATACAAACACAAAGCTGTTATAATAAAAAGTCTGTGACGCGTCTTTAAGCTGTTGTTAAGCGGCTCTAACATAATTTGTCACTTCAGAGCAGCTGATGGCAGGACCAGAATAATAAATGTATGGTTTAGGGAGGAAGGCAAAGAAAATCGACACCCAGTGGCACATAGACACAAACCGAGCAAGCAAGCGATGGTGAGCGAACACAACAGACTCCAACCCCCCACTTGTGCTGACCCTCACCCCTGATTTCCATTTCTATGGCTTGCTCCCATCAGTGCAGAGTCTGTTGCGGCACCATGACACCCAGAGAATAACCTACTGGAGCTCACTGGTCTTAGCGATTCCTCAGCCAATGGCAAGTCTTATATAACAGACCTACTTTTATACTCCCTAATAGAAACACTATTGTTGCCACACAACCAGACTCTTTGGAAGATGTTGGGGTCCAGTGGAGCAAGGGGAAGCAAGATGGGTGAGAGGAGACGGGGAGAATGCAGAGAAGAGAAGAGCAGAGAGAGGTGGATGGAGAGGAACGAAGCATTGATGTGTCGGAGAATTTCAGGAGGGACTGAGGTGTTGTTCTGAGACACTCAGAAACCGATGAAGGAGAGGAGAGCGGAAGAAAAGAGCCTCTCAGACTGAAAGGAAGGGAGACGAGATTGATGGTGTGAAGAAGAGGAAGGAGGCCTATTTAGTGGAGGAGAAATGGAAGAGTGAGCTCTTCAGGGACATTTTCTTTTCATCTTAAACAGCAAACATGTTTAGTAATTTGTCAGTAAATCCAGCAGCCCACACACACACACACACACCCACACACACACACACACACACACACACACACAC